>NW_028284130.1:0-84323 GCF_059516105.1 Syngnathus floridae | reverse complement strand
CCGCGTTGACCACTGTACATGAAGAAATAAGCACCTGCAACGTTTGGTTTAGGTTTTAGGTGCATTTTTAATTTTATTGCTTAAATCGCATTTTCTCGACGAGCTGAGCACGTTTTCTGAAATGTGCTCCTCCCGTCACTCTGGTTGGGTGCGCACAGTAAAAAGTGCTCCTGGCAGCTAGGGAGTGCCGCGTTGAGCACTGCGCACGAAGAAATAAGAACCTGCAACGTTTGGTTTAGGTTTTAGGTGCATTTTTAATTTTATTGCTTAAATCGCATTTTCTCGACGAGCTGAGCTTTTCTGAAATGTGCTCCTCCCGTCACTCTGGTTCAGTGCGCACAGTAAAAAGTGCTCTTGGCAGCTAGAGAGTGCCGCGTTGACCACTGCGCATGAAGAAATAAGCACCTGCAACGTTTGGTTTAGGTTTTAGGTGCATTTTTAATTTTATTGCTTAAATCGCATTTTCTCGACGAGCTGAGCACGTTTTCTGAAATGTGCTCCTCCCGTCACTCTGGTTGGGTGCGCACAGTAAAAAGTGCTCCTGGCAGCTAGGGAGTGCCGCGTTGAGCACTGCGCACGAAGAAATAAGCACCTGCAACGATTGGTTTAGGTTTTAGGTGCATTTTTAATTTTATTGCTTAAATCGCATTTTCTCGACGAGCTGAGCACGTTTTCTGAAATGGGCTCCTCCCGTCGCTCTGGTTGGGTGCGCACAGTAAAAAGAGCTCCTGGCAGCTAGGGAGTTCCGCGTTGACCACTGCGCACGAAGAAATAAGCACCTGCAACGTTTGGTTTAGGTTTTAGGTGCATTTTTAATTTTATTGCTTAAATCGCATTTTCTCGACAAGCTGAGCACGTTTTCTGAAATGTGCTCCTCCCGTCGCTCTGGTTGGGTGCGCACAGTAAAAAGAGCTCCTGGCAGCTAGGGAGTGCCGCGTTGACCACTGCGCACGAAGAAATAAGCACCTGCAACGTTTGGTTTAGGTTTTAGGTACATTTTTAATTTTATTGCTTAAATCGCATTCTCTCGACGAGCTGAGCACGTTTTCTTAAATGTGCTCCTCCCGTCGCTCTGGTTGGGCGCGCATAGTAAAATGTGCTCCTGGCAGCTAGAGAGTGCCGCGTTGACCACTGCGCATGAAGAAATAAGCACCTGCAACGTTTGGTTTAGGTTTTAGGTGCATTTTTAATTTAATTGCTTAAATCGCATTTTCTCGACAAGCTGAGCACGTTTTCTGAAATGTGCTCCTCCCGTCGCTCTGGTTGGGTGCGCATAGGAAAAAGTGCTCTTGGCAGCTAGAGAGTGCCGCGTTGACCACTGCGCTTGAAGAAATAACCACCTGCAACGTTTGGTTTAGGTTTTGGGTGCATTTTTAATTTTATTGCTTAAATCGCATTTTCTCGACGAGCTGAGCACGTTTTCTGAAATGTGCTCCTCCCGTCACTCTGGTTGGGTGCGAATAGTAAAAAGTGCTCTCGGCAGCTAGGGAGTGCCGCGTTGACCACTGCACATGAAGAAATAAGCACCTGCAACGTTTGGTTTAGGTTTTAGGTGCATTTTTAATTTTATTGCTTAAATCGCATTTTCTCGACGAGCTGAGCACGTTTTCTGAAATGTGCTCCTCCCGTCACTCTGGTTGGGTGCGCACAGTAAAAAGTGCTCTTGGCAGCTAGAGAGTGCCGCGTTGACCACTGCGCATGAAGAAATAACCACCTGCAACGTTTGGTTTAGGTTTTAGGTGCATTTTTAATTTTATTGCTTAAATCGCATTTTCTCGACGAGCTGAGCAGGTTTTCTGAAATGTGCTCCTCCCGTCACTCTGGTTGGGTGCGCATAGTAAAAAGTGCTCTTGGCAGCTAAAGAGTGCCACGTTGACCACTGCGCACAAAGAAATAAGCACCTGCAACGTTTGGTTTAGGTTTTAGGTGCATTTTAAATTTTATTGCTTAAATCGCATTTCCTCGACGAGCTGAGCACGTTTTCTGAAATGTGCTCCTCCCGTCGCTCTGGTTGTGTGCGCATAGTAAAAAGTGCTCCTGGCAGCTAGAGAGTGCCGCGTTGACCACTGCACATGAAGAAATAAGCACCTGCAACGTTTGGTTTAGGTTTTAGGTGCATTTTTAATTTTATTGCTTAAATCGCATTTTCTCGACGAGCTGAGCACGTTTTCTGAAATGTGCTCCTCCCGTCGCTCTGGTTGGATGCGCACAGTAAAAAGTGCTCCTGGCAGCTAGGGAGTGCCGCGTTGAGCACTACGCACGAAGAAATAAGCACCTGCAACGTTTGGTTTAGGTTTTAGCTGCATTTTTAATTTTATTGCTTAAATCGCATTTTCTCGACAAGCTGAGCACGTTTTCTGAAATGTGCTCCTCCCGTCGCTCTGGTTGGGTGCGCACAGTAAAAAGAGCTCCTGGCAGCTAGGGAGTTCCGCGTTGACCACTGCGCACGAAGAAATAAGCACCTGCAACGTTTGGTTTAGGTTTTAGGTGCATTTTTAATTTTATTGCTTAAATCGCATTCTCTCGACGAGCTGAGCACGTTTTCTGAAATGTGCTCCTCCCGTCGCTCTGGTTGGGTGTGCACAGTAAAAAGTGCTCTTGGCAGCTAGAGAGTGCCGCGTTGACCACTGCGCATGAAGAAATAAGCACCTGCAACGTTTGGTTTAGGTTTTAGGTGCATTTTTAATCTTATTGCTTAAATCGCATTTTCTCGACGAGCTGAGCACGTTTTCTGAAATGTGCTCCTCCCGTCACTCTGGTTGGGTGCGCACAGTAAAAAGTGCTCTTGGCAGCTAGAGAGTGCCGCGTTGACCACTGCGCATGAAGAAATAAGCACCTGCAACGT
The DNA here is from genome assembly GCF_059516105.1 of Syngnathus floridae. Taxonomy (NCBI): domain Eukaryota; kingdom Metazoa; phylum Chordata; class Actinopteri; order Syngnathiformes; family Syngnathidae; genus Syngnathus; species Syngnathus floridae. Next base: position 81,478 of record NW_028284130.1, on the reverse strand, counting down.
TTGGTTTAGGTTTTAGGTGCATTTTTAATTTTATTGCTTAAATCGCATTTTCTCGACGAGCTGAGCACGTTTTCTGAAATGTGCTCCTCCCGTCACTCTGGTTGGGTGCGCACAGTAAAAAGTGCTCCTGGCAGCTAGAGAGTGCCGCGTTGACCACTGCGCATGAAGAAATAAGCACCTGCAACGTTTGGTTTAGGTTTTAGGTGCATTTTTAATCTTATTGCTTAAATCGCATTTTCTCGACGAGCTGAGCACGTTTTCTGAAATGTGCTCCTCCCGTCACTCTGGATGGGTGCGCACAGTAAAAAGTGCTCTTGGCAGCTAGAGAGTGCCGCGTTGACCACTGCGCATGAAGAAATAAGCACCTGCAACGTTTGGTTTAGGTTTTAGGTGCATTTTTAATTTTATTGCTTAAATCGCATTTTCTCGACGAGCTGAGCACGTTTTCTGAAATGTGCTCCTCCCGTCACTCTGGTTGAGTGCGCACAGTAAAAAGTGCTCCTGGCAGCTAGGGAGTGCCGCGTTGAGCACTACGCACGAAGAAATAAGCACCTGCAACGTTTGGTTTAGGTTTTAGCTGCATGTTTAATTTTATTGCTTAAATCGCATTTTCTCGACGAGCTGAGCACGTTTTCTGAAATGTGCTCCTCCCGTTGCTCTGGTTGGGTGCGCACAGTAAAAAGAGCTCCTGGCAGCTAGGGAGTTCCGCGTTGACCACTGCGCACGAAGAAATAAGCACCTGCAACGTTTGGTTTAGGTTTTAGGTGCATTTTTAATTTTATTGCTTAAATCGCATTTTCTCGACGAGCTGAGCACGTTTTCTGAAATGTGCTCCTCCCGTCGCTCTGGTTGGGCGCGCATAGTAAAAAGTGCTCCTGTCAGCTAGAGAGTGCCGCGTTGACCACTGCGCAAGAAGAAATAAGCACCTGCAACGTTTGGTTTAGGTTTTAGGTGCATTTTTAATTTTATTGCTTAAATCGCATTTTCTCGACAAGCTGAGCACGTTTTCTGAAATGTGCTCCTCCCGTCGCTCTGGTTGGGTGCGCACAGTAAAAAGAGCTCCTGGCAGCTAGGGAGTGCCGCGTTGACCACTGCGCACGAAGAAATAAGCACCTGCAACGTTTGGTTTAGGTTTTAGATGCATTTTTTATTTTATTGCTTAAATCGCATTCTCTCGACGAGCTGAGCACGTTTTCTGAAATGTGCTCCTCCGGTCGCTCTGGTTGGGTGCGCGTAGTAAAAAGTGCTCCTGGCAGCTAGGGAGTGCCGCGTTGACCACTGCGCATGAAGAAATAAGCACCTGCAACGTTTGGTTTAGGTTTTAGGTGCATTTTTAATTTTATTGCTTAAATCGCATTTTCTCGACGAGCTGAGCACGTTTTCTGAAATGGGCTCCTCCCGTCGCTCTGGTTGGGTGCGCACAGTAAAAAGAGCTCCTGGCAGCTAGGGAGTGCCGCGTTGACCACTGCGCACGAAGAAATAAGCACCTGCAACGTTTGGTTTAGGTTTTAGGTGCATTTTTTATTTTATTGCTTAAATCGCATTCTCTCGATGAGCTGAGCACGTTTTCTGAAATGTGCTCCTCCCGTCGCTCTGGTTGGGTGCGCGTAGTAAAAAGTGCTCCTGGCAGCTAGAGAGTGCCGCGTTGACCACTGTGCATGAAGAAATAAGCACCTGCAACGTTTGGTTTAGGTTTTAGGTGCATTTTTAATCTTATTGCTTAAATCACATTTTCTCGACGAGCTGAGCACGTTTTCTGAAATGTGCTCCTCCCGTCACTCTGGTTGGGTGCGCACAGTAAAAAGTGCTCTTGGCAGCTAGAGAGTGCCGCGTTGACCACTGCGCATGAAGAAATAAGCACCTGCAACGTTTGGTTTAGGTTTTAGGTGCATTTTTAATTTTATTGCTTAAATCGCATTTTCTCGACGAGCTGAGCACGTTTTCTGAAATGTGCTCCACCCGTCACTCTGGTTGGGTGCGCACAGTAAAAAGTGCTCCTGGCAGCTAGAGAGTGCCGCGTTGACCACTGCGCATGAAGAAATAAGCACCTGCACCGTTTGGTTTAGGTTTTAGGTGCATTTTTAATTTTATTGCTTAAATCGCATTTTCTCGACGAGCTGAGCAAGTTTTCTGAAATGTGCTCCTCCCGTTACTCTGGTTGGGTGCGCACAGTAAAAAGTGCTCCTGGCAGCTAGGGAGTGCCGCGTTGAGCACTACGCACGAAGAAATAAGCACCTGCAACGTTTGGTTTAGGTTTTAGCTGCATTTTTAATTTTATTGCTTAAATCGCATTTTCTCGACGAGCTGAGCACGTTTTCTGAAATGTGCTCCTCCCGTTGCTCTGGTTGGGTGCGCACAGTAAAAAGAGCTCCTGGCAGCTAGGGAGTGCCGCGTTGACCACTGCGCACGAAGAAATAAGCACCTGCAACGTTTGGTTTAGGTTTTAGGTGCATTTTTAATTTTATTGCTTAAATCGCATTCTCTCGACGAGCTGAGCACGTTTTCTGAAATGTGCTCCTCCCGTCGCTCTGGTTGGGTGTGCACAGTAAAAAGTGCTCTTGGCAGCTCGGGAGTGCCGCGTTGACCACTGCACATGAAGAAATAAGCACCTGCAACGTTTGGTTTAGGTTTTAGGTGCATTTTTAATTTTATTGCTTAAATCGCATTTTCTCGACGAGCTGAGCACGTTTTCTGAAATGTGCTCCTCCCGTCACTCTGGTTGGGGGCGCATAGTAAAAAGTGCTCCTGGCAGCTAGAGAGTGCCGCGTTGACCACTGCGCAAGAAGAAATAAGCACCTGCAACGTTTGGTTTAGGTTTTAGGTGCATTTTTAATTTTATTGCTTAAATCGCATTTTCTCGACAAGCTGAGCACGTTTTCTGAAATGTGCTCCTCCCGTCGCTCTGGTTGGGTGCGCACAGTAAAAAGAGCTCCTGGCAGCTAGGGAGTGCCGCGTTGACCACTGCGCACGAAGAAATAAGCACCTGCAACGTTTGGTTTAGGTTTTAGGTGCATTTTTAATTTTATTGCTTAAATCGCATTTTCTCGACGAGCTGAGCACGTTTTCTGAAATGTGCTCCTCCCGTCGCTCTGGTTGGGTGCGCACAGTAAAAAGAGCTCCTGGCAGCTAGGGAGTGCCGCGTTGACCACTGTGCACGAAGAAATAAGCACCTGCAACGTTTGGTTTAGGTTTTAGGTGCATTTTTAATTTTATTGCTTAAATCGCATTTTCTCGACGAGCTGAGCACGTTTTCTGAAATGGGCTCCTCCCGTCGCTCTGGTTGGGTGCGCACAGTAAAAAGAGCTCCTGGCAGCTAGGGAGTTCCGCTTTGACCACTGCGCACGAATAAATAAGCACCTGCAACGTTTGGTTTAGGTTTTAGGTGCATTTTTAATCTTATTGCTTAAATCGCATTTTCTCGACGAGCTGAGCACGTTTTCTGAAATGTGCTCCTCCCGTCACTCTGGTTGGGTGCGCACAGTAAAAAGTGCTCTTGGCAGCTAGAGAGTGCCGCGTTGACCACTGCGCATGAAGAAATAAGCACCTGCAACGTTTGGTTTAGGTTTTAGGTGCATTTTTAATTTTATTGCTTAAATCGCATTTTCTCGACGAGCTGAGCACGTTTTCTGAGATGTGCTCCTCCCGTCACTCTGGTTGGGTGCGCACAGTAAAAAGTGCTCCTGGCAGCTAGAGAGTGCCGCGTTGACCACTGCGCATGAAGAAATAAGCACCTGCAACGTTTGATTTAGGTTTTAGGTGCATTTTTAATCTTATTGCTTAAATCGCATTTTCTCGACGAGCTGAGCACGTTTTCTGAAATGTGCTCCTCCCGTCACTCTGGTTGGGTGCGCACAGTAAAAAGTGCTCTTGGCAGCTAGAGAGTGCCGCGTTGACCACTGCGCATGAAGAAATAAGCACCTGCAACGTTTGGTTTAGGTTTTAGGTGCATTTTTAATTTTATTGCTTAAATCGCATTTTCTCGACGAGCTGAGCACGTTTTCTGAAATAAGCTCCTCCCGTCACTCTGGTTGGGTGCGCACAGTAAAAAGTGCTCCTGGCATCTAGGGAGTGCCGCGTTGAGCACTGCGCACGAAGAAATAAGCACCTGCAACGTTTGGTTTAGGTTTTAGGTGCATTTTAAATTTTATTGCTTAAATCGCATTTTCTCGACGAGCTGAGCACGTTTTCTGAAATGTGCTCCTCCCGTCGCTCTGGTTGTGCGCGCATAGTAAAAAGTGCTCCTGGCAGCTAGGGAGTGCCGCGTTGAGCACTGCGCACGAAGAAATAAGTACCTGCAACGTTTGGTTTAGGTTTTAGGTGCATTTTTAATTTTATTGCTTAAATCGCATTTTCTCGACGAGCTGAGCACGTTTTCTGAAATGTGCTCCTCCCGTCACTCTGGTTGGGTGCGCACAGTAAAAAGTGCTCTTGGCAGCTAGAGAGTGCCGCGCTGACCACTGCGCATGAAGAAATAAGCACCTGCAACGTTTGGTTTAGGTTTTAGGTGCATTTTTAATTTTATTGCTTAAATCGCATTTTCTCGACGAGCTGAGCACGTTTTCTGAAATGTGCTCCTCCCGTCACTCTGGTTGGGTGCGCACAGTAAAAAGTGCTCCTGGCAGCTAGAGAGTGCCGCGTTGACCACTGCGCATGAAGAAATAAGCACCTGCAACGTTTGATTTAGGTTTTAGGTGCATTTTTAATCTTATTGCTTAAATCGCATTTTCTCGACGAGCTGAGCACGTTTTCTGAAATGTGCTCCTCCCGTCACTCTGGTTGGGTGCGCACAGTAAAAAGTGCTCCTGGCAGCTAGGGAGTGCCGCGTTGAGCACTGCGCACGAAGAAATAAGCACCTGCAACGTTTGGTTTAGGTTTTAGGTGCATTTTTAATTTTATTGCTTAAATCGTATTTTCTCGACGAGCTGAGCACGTTTTCTGAAATGTGCTCCTCCCGTCGCTCTGGTTGGGTGCGCACAGTAAAAAGAGCTCCTGGCAGCTAGGGAGTTCCGCGTTGACCACTGCGCACGAAGAAATAAGCACCTGCAGCGTTTGGTTTAGGTTTTAGGTGCATTTTTAATTTTATTGCTTAAATCGCATTCTCTCGACGAGCTGAGCACGTTTTCTGAAATGTGCTCCTCCCGTCGCTCTGGTTGGTTGCGCACAGTAAAAAGTGCTCTTGGCAGCTCGGGAGTGCCGCGTTGACCACTGCGCATGAAGAAATAACCACCTGCAACGTTTGGTTTAGGTTTTAGGTGCATCTTTAATTTTATTGCTTAAATCGCATTTTCTCGACGAGCTGAGCACGTTTTCTGAAATGTGCTCCTCCCGTCACTCTGGTTGGGTGCGCATAGTAAAAAGTGCTCTTGGCAGCTAAAGAGTGCCGCGTTGACCACTGCGCACAAAGAAATAAGCACCTGCAACGTTTGGTTTAGGTTTTAGGTGCATTTTAAATTTTATTGCTTAAATCGCATTTTCTCGACGAGCTGAGCACGTTTTCTGAAATGTGCTCCTCCCGTCGCTCTGGTTGTGCGCGCATAGTAAAAAGTGCTCCTGGCAGCTAGGGAGTGCCGCGTTGAGCACTGCGCACGAAGAAATAAGCACCTGCAACGTTTGGTTTAGGTTTTAGGTGCATTTTTAATTTTATTGCTTAAATCGCATTTTCTCGACGAGCTGAGCACGTTTTCTGAAATGTGCTCCTCCCGTCACTCTGGTTGGGTGCGCACAGTAAAAAGTGCTCTTGGCAGCTAGAGAGTGCCGCGTTGACCACTGCGCATGAAGAAATAAGCACCTGCAACGTTTGGTTTAGGTTTTAGATGCATTTTTAATTTTATTGCTTAAATCGCATTTTCTCGACGAGCTGAGCACGTTTTCTGAAATGTGCTCCTCCCGTCACTCTGGTTGGGTGCGCACAGTAAAAACTGCTCCTGGCAGCTAGAGAGTGCCGCGTTGACCACTGCGCATGAAGAAATAAGCACCTGCAACGTTTGATTTAGGTTTTAGGTGCATTTTTAATCTTATTGCTTAAATCGCATTTTCTCGACGAGCTGAGCACGTTTTCTGAAATGTGCTCCTCCCGTCACTCTGGTTGGGTGCGCACAGTAAAAAGTGCTCTTGGCAGCTAGAGAGTGCCGCGTTGACCACTGCGCATGAAGAAATAAGCACCTGCAACGTTTGGTTTAGGTTTTAGGTGCATTTTTAATTTTATTGCTTAAATCGCATTTTCTCGACGAGCTGAGCACGTTTTCTGAAATGTGCTCCTCCCGTCACTCTGGTTGGGTGCGCACAGTAAAAAGTGCTCCTGGCATCTAGGGAGTGCCGCGTTGAGCACTGCGCACGAAGAAATAAGCACCTGCAACGTTTGGTTTAGGTTTTAGGTGCATTTTTAATTTTATTGCTTAAATCGCATTTTCTCGACGAGCTGAGCACGTTTTCTGAAATGTGCTCCTCCCGTCACTCTGGTTGAGTGCGCACAGTAAGAAGTGCTCCTGGCAGCTAGGGAGTTCCGCGTTGACCACTGCGCACGAAGAAATAAGCACCTGCAACGTTTGGTTTAGGTTTTAGGTGGATTTTTAATTTTATTGCTTAAATCGCATTCTCTCGACGAGCTGAGCACGTTTTCTGAAATGTGCTCCTCCCGTCGCTCTGGTTGGGTGCGCATAGGAAAAAGTGCTCTTGGCAGCTAGAGAGTGCCGCGTTGACCACTGCGCTTGAAGAAATAACCACCTGCAACGTTTGGTTTAGGTTTTGGGTGCATTTTTAATTTTATTGCTTAAATCGCATTTTCTCGACGAGCTGAGCACGTTTTCTGAAATGTGCTCCTCCCGTCACTCTGGTTGGGTGCGCATAGTAAAAAGTGCTCGTGGCAGCTAGGGAGTGCCGCGTTGACCACTGCATATGAAGAAATAAGCACCTGCAACGTTTGGTTTAGGTTTTAGGTGCATTTTTAATTTTATTGCTTAAATCGCATTTTCTCGACGAGCTGAGCACGTTTTCTTAAATGTGCTCCTCCCGTCACTCTGGTTGGGTGCGCACAGTAAAAAGGGCTCTTGGCAGCTAGAGAGTGCCGCGTTGACCACTGCGCATGAAGAAATAACCACCTGCAACGTTTGGTTTAGGTTTTAGGTGCATTTTTAATTTTATTGCTTAAATCGCATTTTCTCGACGAGCTGAGCAGGTTTTCTGAAATGTGCTCCTCCCGTCACTCTGGTTGGGTGCGCATAGTAAAAAGTGCTCCTGGCAGCTAAAGAGTGCCGCGTTGACCACTGCGCACAAAGAAATAAGCACCTGCAACGTTTGGTTTAGGTTTTAGGTGCATTTTAAATTTTATTGCTTAAATCGCATTATCTCGACGAGCTGAGCACGTTTTCTGAAATGTGCTCCTCCCGTCACTCTGGTTGGGTGCGCACAGTAAAAAGTGCTCCTGGCAGCTAGGGAGTGCCGCGTTGAGCACTGCGCACGAAGAAATAAGAACCTGCAACGTTTGGTTTAGGTTTTAGGTGCATTTTTAATTTTATTGCTTAAATCGCATTTTCTCGACGAGCTGAGGACGTTTTCTGAAATGTGCTCCTCCCGTCACTCTGGTTCGGTGCGCACAGTAAAAAGTGCTCTTGGCAGCTAGAGAGTGCCGCGTTGACCACTGCGCATGAAGAAATAAGCACCTGCAACGTTTGGTTTAGGTTTTAGGTGCATTTTTAATTTTATTGCTTAAATCGCATTTTCTCGACGAGCTGAGCACGTTTTCTGAAATGTGCTCCTCCTGTCACTCTGGTTGGGTGCGCATAGTAAAAAGTGCTCCTGGCAGCTAGGGAGTGCCGCGTTGAGCACTGCGCACGAAGAAATAAGCACCTGCAACGTTTGGTTTAGGTTTTAGGTGCATTTTTTATTTTATTCTTTAAATCGCATTCTCTCGACGAGCTGAGCACGTTTTCTGAAATGTGCTCCTCCCGTCGCTCTGGTTGGGTGCACACAGTAAAAAGAGCTCCTGGCAGCTAGGGAGTGCCGCGTTGACCACTGCGCACGAAGAAATAAGCACCTGCAACGTTTGGTTTAGGTTTTAGGTGCATTTTTTATTTTATTGCTTAAATCGCATTCTCTCGACGAGCTGAGCACGTTTTCTGAAATGTGCTCCTCCCGTCGCTCTGGTTGGGTGCGCGTAGTAAAAAGTGCTCCTGGCAGCTAGAGAGTGCCGCGTTGACCACTGCGCATGAAGAAATAAGCACCTGCAACGTTTGGTTTAGGTTTTAGGTGCATTTTTAATTTTATTGCTTAAATCGCATTTTCTCGACGAGCTGAGCACGTTTTCTGAAATGTGCTCCTCCCGTCGCTCTGGTTGGGTGCGCAAAGTAAAAAGAACTCCTGGCAGCTAGGGAGTGCCGCGTTGACCACTGCGCACGAAGAAATAAGCACCTGCAACGTTTGGTTTAGGTTTTAGGTGCATTTTTTATTTTATTGCTTAAATCGCATTCTCTCGACGAGCTGAGCACGTTTTCTGAAATGTGCTCCTCCCGTCGCTCTGGTTGGGTGCGCGTAGTAAAAAGTGCTCCTGGCAGCTAGAGAGTGCCGCGTTGACCACTGCGCATGAAGAAATAAGCACCTGCAACGTTTGGTTTAGGTTTTAGGTGCATTTTTAATTTTATTGCTTAAATCGCATTTTCTCGACAAGCTGAGCACGGTTTCTGAAATGTGCTCCTCCCGTCGCTCTGGTTGGGTGCGCACAGTAAAAAGAGCTCCTGGCAGCTAGGGAGTGCCGCGTTGACCACTGCGCACGAAGAAATAAGCACCTGCAACGTTTGGTTTAGGTTTTAGGTGCATTTTTAATTTTATTGCTTAAATCGCATTCTCTCGACGAGCTGAGCACGTTTTCTGAAATGTGCTCCTCCCGTGACTTTGGTTGGGTGCGCACAGTAAAAAGTGCTCCTGGCAGCGAGGGAGTGCCGCGTTGAGCACTACGCACGAAGAAATAAGCACCTGCAACGTTTGGTTTAGGTTTTAGCTGCATTTTTAATTTTATTGCTTGAATCGCATTTTCTCGACAAGCTGAGCACGTTTTCTGAAATGTGCTCCTCCCGTCGCTCTGGTTGGGTGCGCACAGTAAAAAGAGCTCCTGGCAGCTAGGGAGTTCCGCGTTGACCACTGCGCACGAAGAAATAAGCACCTGCAACGTTTGGTTTAGGTTTTAGGTGCATTTTTAATTTTATTGCTTAAATCGCATTCTCTCGACGAGCTGAGCACGTTTTCTGAAATGTGCTCCTCCCGTCGCTCTGGTTGGGTGCGCACAGTAAAAAGTGCTCTTGGCAGCTCGGGAGTGCCGCGTTGACCACTGCGCATGAAGAAATAAGCACCTGCAACGTTTGGTTTAGGTTTTAGGTGCATTTTTAATTTTATTGCTTAAATCGCATTTTCTCGACGAGCTGAGCACGTTTTCTGAAATGTGCTCCTCCCGTCGCTCTGGTTGGGCGCGCATAGTAAAAAGTGCTCCTGGCAGCTAGAGAGTGCCGCGTTGACCACTGCGCAAGAAGAAATAAGCACCTGCAACGTTTGGTTTAGGTTTTAGGTGCATTTTTAATTTTATTGCTTAAATCGCATTTTCTCGACAAGCTGAGCACGTTTTCTGAAATGTGCTCCTCCCGTCGCTCTGGTTGGGTGCGCACAGTAAAAAGAGCTCCTGGCAGCTAGGGAGTGCCGCGTTGACCACTGCGCACGAAGAAATAAGCACCTGCAACGTTTGGTTTAGGTTTTAGGTACATTTTTAATTTTATTGCTTAAATCGCATTCTCTCGACGAGCTGAGCACGTTTTCTGAAATGTGCTCCTCCCGTCGCTCTGGTTGGGCGCGCATAGTAAAAAGTGCTCCTGGCAGCTAGAGAGTGCCGCGTTGACCACTGCGCATGAAGAAATAAGCACCTGCAACGTTTGGTTTAGGTTTTAGGTGCATTTTTAATTTAATTGCTTAAATCGCATTTTCTCGACAAGCTGAGCACGTTTTCTGAAATGTGCTCCTCCCGTCGCTCTGGTTGGGTGCGCATAGGAAAAAGTGCTCTTGGCAGCTAGAGAGTGCCGCGTTGACCACTGCGCTTGAAGAAATAACCACCTGCAACGTTTGGTTTAGGTTTTGGGTGCATTTTTAATTTTATTGCTTAAATCGCATTTTCTCGACGAGCTGAGCACGTTTTCTGAAATGTGCTCCTCCCGTCACTCTGGTTGGGTGCGCATAGTAAAAAGTGCTCTCGGCAGCTAGGGAGTGCCGCGTTGACCACTGCACATGAAGAAATAAGCACCTGCAACGTTTGGTTTAGGTTTTAGGTGCATTTTTAATTTTATTGCTTACATCGCATTTTCTCGACGAGCTGAGCACGTTTTCTGAAATGTGCTCCTCCCGTCACTCTGGTTGGGTGCGCACAGTAAAAAGTGCTCTTGGCAGCTAGAGAGTGCCGCGTTGACCACTGCGCACGAAGAAATAAGCACCTGCAACGTTTGGTTTAGGTTTTAGGTGCATTTTTAATTTTATTGCTTAAATCGCATTTTCTCGACGAGCTGAGCACGTTTTCTGAAATGTGCTCCTCCCGTCGCTCTGGTTGGGTGCGCACAGTAAAAAGAGCTCCTGGCAGCTAGGGAGTTCCGCGTTGACCACTGCGCACGAAGAAATAAGCACCTGCAGCGTTTGGTTTAGGTTTTAGGTGCATTTTTAATTTTATTGCTTAAATCGCATTCTCTCGACGAGCTGAGCACGTTTTCTGAAATGTGCTCCTCCCGTCGCTCTGGTTGGTTGCGCACAGTAAAAAGTGCTCTTGGCAGCTCGGGAGTGCCGCGTTGACCATTGCGCATGAAGAAATAACCACCTGCAACGTTTGGTTTAGGTTTTAGGTGCATTTTTAATTTTATTGCTTAAATCGCATTTTCTCGACGAGCTGAGCACGTTTTCTGAAATGTGCTCCTCCCGTCACTCTGGTTGGGTGCGCATAGTAAAAAGTTCTCTTGGCAGCTAAAGAGTGCCGCGTTGACCACTGCGCACAAAGAAATAAGCACCTGCAACGTTTGGTTTAGGTTTTAGGTGCATTTTAAATTTTATTGCTTAAATCGCATTTTCTCGACGAGCTGAGCACGTTTTCTGAAATGTGCTCCTCCCGTCGCTCTGGTTGTGCGCGCATAGTAAAAAGTGCTCCTGGCAGCTAGGGAGTGCCGCGTTGAGCACTGCGCACGAAGAAATAAGCACCTGCAACGTTTGGTTTAGGTTTTAGGTGCATTTTTAATTTTATTGCTTAAATCGCATTTTCTCGACGAGCTGAGCACGTTTTCTGAAATGTGCTCCTCCCGTCACTCTGGTTGGGTGCGCACAGTAAAAAGTTCTCTTGGCAGCTAGAGAGTGCCGCGTTGACCACTGCGCATGAAGAAATAAGCACCTGCAACGTTTGGTTTAGGTTTTAGATGCATTTTTAATTTTATTGCTTAAATCGCATTTTCTCGACGAGCTGAGCACGTTTTCTGAAATGTGCTCCTCCCGTCACTCTGGTTGGGTGCGCACAGTAAAAAGTGCTCCTGACAGCTAGAGAGTGCCGCGTTGACCACTGCGCATGAAGAAATAAGCACCTGCAACGTTTGATTTAGGTTTTAGGTGCATTTTTAATCTTATTGCTTAAATCGCATTTTCTCGACGAGCTGAGCACGTTTTCTGAAATGTGCTCCTCCCGTCACTCTGGTTGGGTGCGCACAGTAAAAAGTGCTCTTGGCAGCTAGAGAGTGCCGCGTTGACCACTGCGCATGAAGAAATAAGAACCTGCAACGTTTGGTTTAGGTTTTAGGTGCATTTTTAATTTTATTGCTTAAATCGCATTTTCTCGACGAGCTGAGCACGTTTTCTGAAATGTGCTCCTCCCGTCACTCTGGTTGGGTGCGCACAGTAAAAAGTGCTCCTGGCATCTAGGGAGTGCCGCGTTGAGCACTGCGCACGAAGAAATAAGCACCTGCAACGTTTGGTTTAGGTTTTAGGTGCATTTTTAATTTTATTGCTTAAATCGCATTTTCTCGACGAGCTGAGCACGTTTTCTGAAATGTGCTCCTCCCGTCACTCTGGTTGAGTGCGCACAGTAAAACGTGCTCGTGGCAGCTAGGGAGTTCCGCGTTGACCACTGCGCACGAAGAAATAAGCACCTGCAACGTTTGGTTTAGGTTTTAGGTGCATTTTTAATTTTATTGCTTAAATCGCATTTTCTCGACGAGCTGAGCACGTTTTCTGAAATGTGCTCCTCCCGTCACTCTGGTTGTGTGCGCACAGTAAAAAGGGCTCTTGGCAGCTAGAGAGTGCCGCGTTGACCACTGCGCATGAAGAAATAACCACCTGCAACGTTTGGTTTAGGTTTTAGGTGCATTTTTAATTTTATTGCTTAAATCGCATTTTCTCGACGAGCTGAGCAGGTTTTCTGAAATGTGCTCCTCCCGTCACTCTGGTTGGGTGCGCATAGTAAAAAGTGCTCTTGGCAGCTAAAGAGTGCCGCGTTGACCACTGCGCACAAAGAAATAAGCACCTGCAACGTTTGGTTTAGGTTTTAGGTGCATTTTAAATTTTATTGCTTAAATCGCATGTCCTCGACGAGCTGAGCACGTTTTCTGAAATGTGCTCCTCCCGTCACTCTGGTTGTGCGCGCATAGTAAAAAGAGCTCCTGGCAGCTAGAGAGTGCCGCGTTGACCACTGCACATGAAGAAATAAGCACCTGCAACGTTTGGTTTAGGTTTTAGGTGCATTTTTAATTTTATTGCTTAAATCGCATTTTCTCGACGAGCTGAGCACGTTTTCTGAAATGTGCTCCTCCCGTCGCTCTGGTTGGGTGCGCACAGTAAAAAGTGCTCTTGGCAGCTAGAGAGTGCCGCGTTGACCACTGTACATGAAGAAATAAGCACCTGCAACGTTTGGTTTAGGTTTTAGGTGCATTTTTAATTTTATTGCTTAAATCGCATTTTCTCGACGAGCTGAGCACGTTTTCTGAAATGTGCTCCTCCCGTCACTCTGGTTGGGTGCGCACAGTAAAAACTGCTCCTGGCAGCTAGGGAGTGCCGCGTTGAGCACTGCGCACGAAGAAATAAGAACCTGCAACGTTTGGTTTAGGTTTTAGGTGCATTTTTAATTTTATTGCTTAAATCGCATTTTCTCGACGAGCTGAGCTTTTCTGAAATGTGCTCCTCCCGTCACTCTGGTTCAGTGCGCACAGTAAAAAGTGCTCTTGGCAGCTAGAGAGTGCCGCGTTGACCACTGCGCATGAAGAAATAAGCACCTGCAACGTTTGGTTTAGGTTTTAGGTGCATTTTTAATTTTATTGCTTAAATCGCATTTTCTCGACGAGCTGAGCACGTTTTCTGAAATGTGCTCCTCCCGTCACTCTGGTTGGGTGCGCACAGTAAAAAGTGCTCCTGGCAGCTAGGGAGTGCCGCGTTGAGCACTGCGCACGAAGAAATAAGCACCTGCAACGATTGGTTTAGGTTTTAGGTGCATTTTTAATTTTATTGCTTAAATCGCATTTTCTCGACGAGCTGAGCACGTTTTCTGAAATGGGCTCCTCCCGTCGCTCTGGTTGGGTGCGCACAGTAAAAAGAGCTCCTGGCAGCTAGGGAGTTCCGCGTTGACCACTGCGCACGAAGAAATAAGCACCTGCAACGTTTGGTTTAGGTTTTAGGTGCATTTTTAATTTTATTGCTTAAATCGCATTTTCTCGACAAGCTGAGCACGTTTTCTGAAATGTGCTCCTCCCGTCGCTCTGGTTGGGTGCGCACAGTAAAAAGAGCTCCTGGCAGCTAGGGAGTGCCGCGTTGACCACTGCGCACGAAGAAATAAGCACCTGCAACGTTTGGTTTAGGTTTTAGGTACATTTTTAATTTTATTGCTTAAATCGCATTCTCTCGACGAGCTGAGCACGTTTTCTTAAATGTGCTCCTCCCGTCGCTCTGGTTGGGCGCGCATAGTAAAATGTGCTCCTGGCAGCTAGAGAGTGCCGCGTTGACCACTGCGCATGAAGAAATAAGCACCTGCAACGTTTGGTTTAGGTTTTAGGTGCATTTTTAATTTAATTGCTTAAATCGCATTTTCTCGACAAGCTGAGCACGTTTTCTGAAATGTGCTCCTCCCGTCGCTCTGGTTGGGTGCGCATAGGAAAAAGTGCTCTTGGCAGCTAGAGAGTGCCGCGTTGACCACTGCGCTTGAAGAAATAACCACCTGCAACGTTTGGTTTAGGTTTTGGGTGCATTTTTAATTTTATTGCTTAAATCGCATTTTCTCGACGAGCTGAGCACGTTTTCTGAAATGTGCTCCTCCCGTCACTCTGGTTGGGTGCGAATAGTAAAAAGTGCTCTCGGCAGCTAGGGAGTGCCGCGTTGACCACTGCACATGAAGAAATAAGCACCTGCAACGTTTGGTTTAGGTTTTAGGTGCATTTTTAATTTTATTGCTTAAATCGCATTTTCTCGACGAGCTGAGCACGTTTTCTGAAATGTGCTCCTCCCGTCACTCTGGTTGGGTGCGCACAGTAAAAAGTGCTCCTGGCAGCTAGGGAGTGCCGCGTTGAGCACTGCGCACGAAGAAATAAGCACCTGCAACGATTGGTTTAGGTTTTAGGTGCATTTTTAATTTTATTGCTTAAATCGCATTTTCTCGACGAGCTGAGCACGTTTTCTGAAATGGGCTCCTCCCGTCGCTCTGGTTGGGTGCGCACAGTAAAAAGAGCTCCTGGCAGCTAGGGAGTTCCGCGTTGACCACTGCGCACGAAGAAATAAGCACCTGCAACGTTTGGTTTAGGTTTTAGGTGCATTTTTAATTTTATTGCTTAAATCGCATTTTCTCGACAAGCTGAGCACGTTTTCTGAAATGTGCTCCTCCCGTCGCTCTGGTTGGGTGCGCACAGTAAAAAGAGCTCCTGGCAGCTAGGGAGTGCCGCGTTGACCACTGCGCACGAAGAAATAAGCACCTGCAACGTTTGGTTTAGGTTTTAGGTACATTTTTAATTTTATTGCTTAAATCGCATTCTCTCGACGAGCTGAGCACGTTTTCTTAAATGTGCTCCTCCCGTCGCTCTGGTTGGGCGCGCATAGTAAAATGTGCTCCTGGCAGCTAGAGAGTGCCGCGTTGACCACTGCGCATGAAGAAATAAGCACCTGCAACGTTTGGTTTAGGTTTTAGGTGCATTTTTAATTTAATTGCTTAAATCGCATTTTCTCGACAAGCTGAGCACGTTTTCTGAAATGTGCTCCTCCCGTCGCTCTGGTTGGGTGCGCATAGGAAAAAGTGCTCTTGGCAGCTAGAGAGTGCCGCGTTGACCACTGCGCTTGAAGAAATAACCACCTGCAACGTTTGGTTTAGGTTTTGGGTGCATTTTTAATTTTATTGCTTAAATCGCATTTTCTCGACGAGCTGAGCACGTTTTCTGAAATGTGCTCCTCCCGTCACTCTGGTTGGGTGCGAATAGTAAAAAGTGCTCTCGGCAGCTAGGGAGTGCCGCGTTGACCACTGCACATGAAGAAATAAGCACCTGCAACGTTTGGTTTAGGTTTTAGGTGCATTTTTAATTTTATTGCTTAAATCGCATTTTCTCGACGAGCTGAGCACGTTTTCTGAAATGTGCTCCTCCCGTCACTCTGGTTGGGTGCGCACAGTAAAAAGTGCTCTTGGCAGCTAGGGAGTGCCGCGTTGACCACTGCGCACGAAGAAATAAGCACCTGCAACGTTTGGTTTAGGTTTTAGGTACATTTTTAATTTTATTGCTTAAATCGCATTCTCTCGACGAGCTGAGCACGTTTTCTGAAATGTGCTCCTCCCGTCGCTCTGGTTGGATGCGCACAGTAAAAAGTGCTCCTGGCAGCTAGGGAGTGCCGCGTTGAGCACTACGCACGAAGAAATAAGCACCTGCAACGTTTGGTTTAGGTTTTAGCTGCATTTTTAATTTTATTGCTTAAATCGCATTTTCTCGACAAGCTGAGCACGTTTTCTGAAATGTGCTCCTCCCGTCGCTCTGGTTGGGTGCGCACAGTAAAAAGAGCTCCTGGCAGCTAGGGAGTTCCGCGTTGACCACTGCGCACGAAGAAATAAGCACCTGCAACGTTTGGTTTAGGTTTTAGGTGCATTTTTAATTTTATTGCTTAAATCGCATTCTCTCGACGAGCTGAGCACGTTTTCTTAAATGTGCTCCTCCCGTCGCTCTGGTTGGGTGTGCACAGTAAAAAGTGCTCTTGGCAGCTAGAGAGTGCCGCGTTGACCACTGCGCATGAAGAAATAAGCACCTGCAACGTTTGGTTTAGGTTTTAGGTGCATTTTTAATCTTATTGCTTAAATCGCATTTTCTCGACGAGCTGAGCACGTTTTCTGAAATGTGCTCCTCCCGTCACTCTGGTTGGGTGCGCACAGTAAAAAGTGCTCTTGGCAGCTAGAGAGTGCCGCGTTGACCACTGCGCATGAAGAAATAAGCACCTGCAACGTTTGGTTTAGGTTTTAGGTGCATTTTTAATTTTATTGCTTAAATCTTATTTTCTCGACGAGCTGAGCACGTTTTCTGAAATGTGCTCCTCCCGTCACTCTGGTTGGGTGCGCACAGTAAAAAGTGCTCCTGGCAGCTAGAGAGTGCCGCGTTGACCACTGCGCATGAAGAAATAAGCACCTGCAACGTTTGGTTTAGGTTTTAGGTGCATTTTTAATCTTATTGCTTAAATCGCATTTTCTCGACGAGCTGAGCACGTTTTCTGAAATGTGCTCCTCCCGTCACTCTGGATGGGTGCGCACAGTAAAAAGTGCTCTTGGCAGCTAGAGAGTGCCGCGTTGACCACTGCGCATGAAGAAATAAGCACCTGCAACGTTTGGTTTAGGTTTTAGGTGCATTTTTAATTTTATTGCTTAAATCGCATTTTCTCGACGAGCTGAGCACGTTTTCTGAAATGTGCTCCTCCCGTCACTCTGGTTGAGTGCGCACAGTAAAAAGTGCTCCTGGCAGCTAGGGAGTGCCGCGTTGAGCACTACGCACGAAGAAATAAGCACCTGCAACGTTTGGTTTAGGTTTTAGCTGCATTTTTAATTTTATTGCTTAAATCGCATTTTCTCGACGAGCTGAGCACGTTTTCTGAAATATGCTCCTCCCGTTGCTCTGGTTGGGTGCGCACAGTAAAAAGAGCTCCTGGCAGCTAGGGAGTGCCGCGTTGACCACTGCGCACGAAGAAATAAGCACCTGCAACGTTTGGTTTAGGTTTTAGGTGCATTTTTAATTTTATTGCTTAAATCGCATTCTCTCGACGAGCTGAGCACGTTTTCTGAAATGTGCTCCTCCCGTCGCTCTGGTTGGGTGTGCACAGTAAAAAGTGCTCTTGGCAGCTCGGGAGTGCCGCGTTGACCACTGCACATGAAGAAATAAGCACCTGCAACGTTTGGTTTAGGTTTTAGGTGCATTTTTAATTTTATTGCTTAAATCGCATTTTCTCGACGAGCTGAGCACGTTTTCTGAAATGTGCTCCTCCCGTCACTCTGGTTGGGGGCGCATAGTAAAAAGTGCTCCTGGCAGCTAGAGAGTGCCGCGTTGACCACTGCGCAAGAAGAAATAAGCACCTGCAACGTTTGGTTTAGGTTTTAGGTGCATTTTTAATTTTATTGCTTAAATCGCATTTTCTCGACAAGCTGAGCACGTTTTCTGAAATGTGCTCCTCCCGTCGCTCTGGTTGGGTGCGCACAGTAAAAAGAGCTCCTGGCAGCTAGGGAGTGCCGCGTTGACCACTGCGCACGAAGAAATAAGCACCTGCAACGTTTGGTTTAGGTTTTAGGTGCATTTTTAATTTTATTGCTTAAATCGCATTTTCTCGACGAGCTGAGCACGTTTTCTGAAATGTGCTCCTCCCGTCGCTCTGGTTGGGTGCGCACAGTAAAAAGAGCTCCTGGCAGCTAGGGAGTGCCGCGTTGACCACTGTGCACGAAGAAATAAGCACCTGCAACGTTTGGTTTAGGTTTTAGGTGCATTTTTAATTTTATTGCTTAAATCGCATTTTCTCGACGAGCTGAGCACGTTTTCTGAAATGGGCTCCTCCCGTCGCTCTGGTTGGGTGCGCACAGTAAAAAGAGCTCCTGGCAGCTAGGGAGTTCCGCTTTGACCACTGCGCACGAATAAATAAGCACCTGCAACGTTTGGTTTAGGTTTTAGGTGCATTTTTAATCTTATTGCTTAAATCGCATTTTCTCGACGAGCTGAGCACGTTTTCTGAAATGTGCTCCTCCCGTCACTCTGGTTGGGTGCGCACAGTAAAAAGTGCTCTTGGCAGCTAGAGAGTGCCGCGTTGACCACTGCGCATGAAGAAATAAGCACCTGCAACGTTTGGTTTAGGTTTTAGGTGCATTTTTAATTTTATTGCTTAAATCGCATTTTCTCGACGAGCTGAGCACGTTTTCTGAGATGTGCTCCTCCCGTCACTCTGGTTGGGTGCGCACAGTAAAAAGTGCTCCTGGCAGCTAGAGAGTGCCGCGTTGACCACTGCGCATGAAGAAATAAGCACCTGCAACGTTTGATTTAGGTTTTAGGTGCATTTTTAATCTTATTGCTTAAATCGCATTTTCTCGACGAGCTGAGCACGTTTTCTGAAATGTGCTCCTCCCGTCACTCTGGTTGGGTGCGCACAGTAAAAAGTGCTCTTGGCAGCTAGAGAGTGCCGCGTTGACCACTGCGCATGAAGAAATAAGCACCTGCAACGTTTGGTTTAGGTTTTAGGTGCATTTTTAATTTTATTGCTTAAATCGCATTTTCTCGACGAGCTGAGCACGTTTTCTGAAATGTGCTCCTCCCGTCACTCTGGTTGAGTGCGCACAGTAAAAAGTGCTCCTGGCAGCTAGGGAGTGCCGCGTTGAGCACTACGCACGAAGAAATAAGCACCTGCAACGTTTGGTTTAGGTTTTAGCTGCATTTTTAATTTTATTGCTTAAATCGCATTTTCTCGACGAGCTGAGCACGTTTTCTGAAATATGCTCCTCCCGTTGCTCTGGTTGGGTGCGCACAGTAAAAAGAGCTCCTGGCAGCTAGGGAGTGCCGCGTTGACCACTGCGCACGAAGAAATAAGCACCTGCAACGTTTGGTTTAGGTTTTAGGTGCATTTTTAATTTTATTGCTTAAATCGCATTCTCTCGACGAGCTGAGCACGTTTTCTGAAATGTGCTCCTCCCGTCGCTCTGGTTGGGTGTGCACAGTAAAAAGTGCTCTTGGCAGCTCGGGAGTGCCGCGTTGACCACTGCACATGAAGAAATAAGCACCTGCAACGTTTGGTTTAGGTTTTAGGTGCATTTTTAATTTTATTGCTTAAATCGCATTTTCTCGACGAGCTGAGCACGTTTTCTGAAATGTGCTCCTCCCGTCACTCTGGTTGGGGGCGCATAGTAAAAAGTGCTCCTGGCAGCTAGAGAGTGCCGCGTTGACCACTGCGCAAGAAGAAATAAGCACCTGCAACGTTTGGTTTAGGTTTTAGGTGCATTTTTAATTTTATTGCTTAAATCGCATTTTCTCGACAAGCTGAGCACGTTTTCTGAAATGTGCTCCTCCCGTCGCTCTGGTTGGGTGCGCACAGTAAAAAGAGCTCCTGGCAGCTAGGGAGTGCCGCGTTGACCACTGCGCACGAAGAAATAAGCACCTGCAACGTTTGGTTTAGGTTTTAGGTGCATTTTTAATTTTATTGCTTAAATCGCATTTTCTCGACGAGCTGAGCACGTTTTCTGAAATGTGCTCCTCCCGTCGCTCTGGTTGGGTGCGCACAGTAAAAAGAGCTCCTGGCAGCTAGGGAGTGCCGCGTTGACCACTGTGCACGAAGAAATAAGCACCTGCAACGTTTGGTTTAGGTTTTAGGTGCATTTTTAATTTTATTGCTTAAATCGCATTTTCTCGACGAGCTGAGCACGTTTTCTGAAATGGGCTCCTCCCGTCGCTCTGGTTGGGTGCGCACAGTAAAAAGAGCTCCTGGCAGCTAGGGAGTTCCGCTTTGACCACTGCGCACGAATAAATAAGCACCTGCAACGTTTGGTTTAGGTTTTAGGTGCATTTTTAATCTTATTGCTTAAATCGCATTTTCTCGACGAGCTGAGCACGTTTTCTGAAATGTGCTCCTCCCGTCACTCTGGTTGGGTGCGCACAGTAAAAAGTGCTCTTGGCAGCTAGAGAGTGCCGCGTTGACCACTGCGCATGAAGAAATAAGCACCTGCAACGTTTGGTTTAGGTTTTAGGTGCATTTTTAATTTTATTGCTTAAATCGCATTTTCTCGACGAGCTGAGCACGTTTTCTGAGATGTGCTCCTCCCGTCACTCTGGTTGGGTGCGCACAGTAAAAAGTGCTCCTGGCAGCTAGAGAGTGCCGCGTTGACCACTGCGCATGAAGAAATAAGCACCTGCAACGTTTGATTTAGGTTTTAGGTGCATTTTTAATCTTATTGCTTAAATCGCATTTTCTCGACGAGCTGAGCACGTTTTCTGAAATGTGCTCCTCCCGTCACTCTGGTTGGGTGCGCACAGTAAAAAGTGCTCTTGGCAGCTAGAGAGTGCCGCGATGACCACTGCGCATGAAGAAATAAGCACCTGCAACGTTTGGTTTAGGTTTTAGGTGCATTTTTAATTTTATTGCTTAAATCGCATTTTCTCGACGAGCTGAGCACGTTTTCTGAAATAAGCTCCTCCCGTCACTCTGGTTGGGTGCGCACAGTAAAAAGTGCTCCTGGCATCTAGGGAGTGCCGCGTTGAGCACTGCGCACGAAGAAATAAGCACCTGCAACGTTTGGTTTAGGTTTTAGGTGCATTTTAAATTTTATTGCTTAAATCGCATTTTCTCGACGAGCTGAGCACGTTTTCTGAAATGTGCTCCTCCCGTCGCTCTGGTTGTGCGCGCATAGTAAAAAGTGCTCCTGGCAGCTAGGGAGTGCCGCGTTGAGCACTGCGCACGAAGAAATAAGTACCTGCAACGTTTGGTTTAGGTTTTAGGTGCATTTTTAATTTTATTGCTTAAATCGCATTTTCTCGACGAGCTGAGCACGTTTTCTGAAATGTGCTCCTCCCGTCACTCTGGTTGGGTGCGCACAGTAAAAAGTGCTCTTGGCAGCTAGAGAGTGCCGCGCTGACCACTGCGCATGAAGAAATAAGCACCTGCAACGTTTGGTTTAGGTTTTAGGTGCATTTTTAATTTTATTGCTTAAATCGCATTTTCTCGACGAGCTGAGCACGTTTTCTGAAATGTGCTCCTCCCGTCACTCTGGTTGGGTGCGCACAGTAAAAAGTGCTCCTGGCAGCTAGAGAGTGCCGCGTTGACCACTGCGCATGAAGAAATAAGCACCTGCAACGTTTGATTTAGGTTTTAGGTGCATTTTTAATCTTATTGCTTAAATCGCATTTTCTCGACGAGCTGAGCACGTTTTCTGAAATGTGCTCCTCCCGTCACTCTGGTTGGGTGCGCACAGTAAAAAGTGCTCTTGGCAGCTAGAGAGTGCCGCGTTGACCACTGCGCATGAAGAAATAAGCACCTGCAACGTTTGGTTTAGGTTTTAGGTGCATTTTTAATTTTATTGCTTAAATCGCATTTTCTCGACGAGCTGAGCACGTTTTCTGAAATGTGCTCCTCCCGTCACTCTGGTTGGGTGCGCACAGTAAAAAGTGCTCCTGGCAGCGAGGGAGTGCCGCGTTGAGCACTGCGCACGAAGAAATAAGCACCTGCAACGTTTGGTTTAGGTTTTAGGTGCATTTTTAATTTTATTGCTTAAATCGTATTTTCTCGACGAGCTGAGCACGTTTTCTGAAATGTGCTCCTCCCGTCGCTCTGGTTGGGTGCGCACAGTAAAAAGAGCTCCTGGCAGCTAGGGAGTTCCGCGTTGACCACTGCGCACGAAGAAATAAGCACCTGCAGCGTTTGGTTTAGGTTTTAGGTGCATTTTTAATTTTATTGCTTAAATCGCATTCTCTCGACGAGCTGAGCACGTTTTCTGAAATGTGCTCCTCCCGTCGCTCTGGTTGGTTGCGCACAGTAAAAAGTGCTCTTGGCAGCTCGGGAGTGCCGCGTTGACCACTGCGCATGAAGAAATAACCACCTGCAACGTTTGGTTTAGGTTTTAGGTGCATCTTTAATTTTATTGCTTAAATCGCATTTTCTCGACGAGCTGAGCACGTTTTCTGAAATGTGCTCCTCCCGTCACTCTGGTTGGGTGCGCATAGTAAAAAGTGCTCTTGGCAGCTAAAGAGTGCCGCGTTGACCACTGCGCACAAAGAAATAAGCACCTGCAACGTTTGGTTTAGGTTTTAGGTGCATTTTAAATTTTATTGCTTAAATCGCATTTTCTCGACGAGCTGAGCACGTTTTCTGAAATGTGCTCCTCCCGTCGCTCTGGTTGTGCGCGCATAGTAAAAAGTGCTCCTGGCAGCTAGGGAGTGCCGCGTTGAGCACTGCGCACGAAGAAATAAGCACCTGCAACGTTTGGTTTAGGTTTTAGGTGCATTTTTAATTTTATTGCTTAAATCGCATTTTCTCGACGAGCTGAGCACGTTTTCTGAAATGTGCTCCTCCCGTCACTCTGGTTGGGTGCGCACAGTAAAAAGTGCTCTTGGCAGCTAGAGAGTGCCGCGTTGACCACTGCGCATGAAGAAATAAGCACCTGCAACGTTTGGTTTAGGTTTTAGATGCATTTTTAATTTTATTGCTTAAATCGCATTTTCTCGACGAGCTGAGCACGTTTTCTGAAATGTGCTCCTCCCGTCACTCTGGTTGGGTGCGCACAGTAAAAACTGCTCCTGGCAGCTAGAGAGTGCCGCGTTGACCACTGCGCATGAAGAAATAAGCACCTGCAACGTTTGATTTAGGTTTTAGGTGCATTTTTAATCTTATTGCTTAAATCGCATTTTCTCGACGAGCTGAGCACGTTTTCTGAAATGTGCTCCTCCCGTCACTCTGGTTGGGTGCGCACAGTAAAAAGTGCTCTTGGCAGCTAGAGAGTGCCGCGTTGACCACTGCGCATGAAGAAATAAGCACCTGCAACGTTTGGTTTAGGTTTTAGGTGCATTTTTAATTTTATTGCTTAAATCGCATTTTCTCGACGAGCTGAGCACGTTTTCTGAAATGTGCTCCTCCCGTCACTCTGGTTGGGTGCGCACAGTAAAAAGTGCTCCTGGCATCTAGGGAGTGCCGCGTTGAGCACTGCGCACGAAGAAATAAGCACCTGCAACGTTTGGTTTAGGTTTTAGGTGCATTTTTAATTTTATTGCTTAAATCGCATTTTCTCGACGAGCTGAGCACGTTTTCTGAAATGTGCTCCTCCCGTCACTCTGGTTGAGTGCGCACAGTAAGAAGTGCTCCTGGCAGCTAGGGAGTTCCGCGTTGACCACTGCGCACGAAGAAATAAGCACCTGCAACGTTTGGTTTAGGTTTTAGGTGGATTTTTAATTTTATTGCTTAAATCGCATTCTCTCGACGAGCTGAGCACGTTTTCTGAAATGTGCTCCTCCCGTCGCTCTGGTTGGGTGCGCATAGGAAAAAGTGCTCTTGGCAGCTAGAGAGTGCCGCGTTGACCACTGCGCTTGAAGAAATAACCACCTGCAACGTTTGGTTTAGGTTTTGGGTGCATTTTTAATTTTATTGCTTAAATCGCATTTTCTCGACGAGCTGAGCACGTTTTCTGAAATGTGCTCCTCCCGTCACTCTGGTTGGGTGCGCATAGTAAAAAGTGCTCGTGGCAGCTAGGGAGTGCCGCGTTGACCACTGCATATGAAGAAATAAGCACCTGCAACGTTTGGTTTAGGTTTTAGGTGCATTTTTAATTTTATTGCTTAAATCGCATTTTCTCGACGAGCTGAGCACGTTTTCTTAAATGTGCTACTCCCGTCACTCTGGTTGGGTGCGCACAGTAAAAAGGGCTCTTGGCAGCTAGAGAGTGCCGCGTTGACCACTGCGCATGAAGAAATAACCACCTGCAACGTTTGGTTTAGGTTTTAGGTGCATTTTTAATTTTATTGCTTAAATCGCATTTTCTCGACGAGCTGAGCAGGTTTTCTGAAATGTGCTCCTCCCGTCACTCTGGTTGGGTGCGCATAGTAAAAAGTGCTCCTGGCAGCTAAAGAGTGCCGCGTTGACCACTGCGCACAAAGAAATAAGCACCTGCAACGTTTGGTTTAGGTTTTAGGTGCATTTTAAATTTTATTGCTTAAATCGCATTATCTCGACGAGCTGAGCACGTTTTCTGAAATGTGCTCCTCCCGTCACTCTGGTTGGGTGCGCACAGTAAAAAGTGCTCCTGGCAGCTAGGGAGTGCCGCGTTGAGCACTGCGCACGAAGAAATAAGAACCTGCAACGTTTGGTTTAGGTTTTAGGTGCATTTTTAATTTTATTGCTTAAATCGCATTTTCTCGACGAGCTGAGGACGTTTTCTGAAATGTGCTCCTCCCGTCACTCTGGTTCGGTGCGCACAGTAAAAAGTGCTCTTGGCAGCTAGAGAGTGCCGCGTTGACCACTGCGCATGAAGAAATAAGCACCTGCAACGTTTGGTTTAGGTTTTAGGTGCATTTTTAATTTTATTGCTTAAATCGCATTTTCTCGACGAGCTGAGCACGTTTTCTGAAATGTGCTCCTCCTGTCACTCTGGTTGGGTGCGCATAGTAAAAAGTGCTCCTGGCAGCTAGGGAGTGCCGCGTTGAGCACTGCGCACGAAGAAATAAGCACCTGCAACGTTTGGTTTAGGTTTTAGGTGCATTTTTAATTTTATTGCTTAAATCGCATTTTCTCGACGAGCTGAGCACGTTTTCTAAAATGGGCTCCTCCCGTCGCTCTGGTTGGGTGCGCACAGTAAAAAGAGCTCCTGGCAGCTAGGGAGTTCCGCGTTGACCACTGCGCACGAAGAAATAAGCACCTGCAACGTTTGGTTTAGGTTTTAGGGGAATTTTTAATTTTATTGCTTAAATCGCATTCTCTCGACGAGCTGAGCACTTTTTCTGAAATGTCCTCCTCCCGTCACTCTGGTTGGGTGCGCACAGTAAAAAGTGCTCCTGGCAGCTAGGGAGTGCCGCGTTGAGCACTACGCACGAAGAAATAAGAACCTGCAACGTTTGGTTTAGGTTTTAGGTGCATTTTTTATTTTATTGCTTAAATCGCATTCTCTCGACGAGCTGAGCACGTTTTCTGAAATGTGCTCCTCCCGTCGCTCGGGTTGGTTGCACACAGTAAAAAGAGCTCCTGGCAGCTAGGGAGTGCCGCGTTGACCACTGCGCACGAAGAAATAAGCACCTGCAACGTTTGGTTTAGGTTTTAGGTGCATTTTTTATTTTATTGCTTAAATCGCATTCTCTCGACGAGCTGAGCACGTTTTCTGAAATGTGCTCCTCCGGTCGCTCTGGTTGGGTGCGCGTAGTAAAAAGTGCTCCTGGCAGCTAGAGAGTGCCGCGTTGACCACTGCGCATGAAGAAATAAGCACCTGCAACGTTTGGTTTAGGTTTTAGGTGCATTTTTAATCTTATTGCTTAAATCGCATTTTCTCGACGAGCTGAGCACGTTTTCTTAAATGTGCTCCTCCCGTCACTCTGGTTGGGTGCGCACAGTAAAAAGTGCTCTTGGCAGCTAGAGAGTGCCGCGTTGACCACTGCGCATGAAGAAATAAGCACCTGCAACGTTTGGTTTAGGTTTTAGGTGCATTTTTAATTTTATTGCTTAAATCGCATTTTCTCGACGAGCTGAGCACGTTTTCTGAAATGTGCTCCTCCCGTCACTCTGGTTGGGTGCGCACAGTAAAAAGTGCTCCTGGCAGCTAGAGAGTGCCGCGTTGAGCACTGCGCATGAAGAAATAAGCACCTGCAACGTTTGGTTTAGGTTTTAGGTGCATTTTTAATCTTATTGCTTAAATCGCATTTTCTCGACGAGCTGAGCACGTTTTCTGAAATGTGCTCCTCCCGTCAGTCTGGTTGGGTGCGCACGGTAAAAAGTGCTCTTGGCAGCTAGAGAGTGCCGCGTTGACCACTGCGCATGAAGAAATAAGCACCTGCAACGTTTGGTTTAGGTTTTAGGTGCATTTTTAATTTTATTGCTTAAATCGCATTTTCTCGACGAGCTGAGCACGTTTTCTGAAATGTGCTCCTCCCGTCACTCTGGTTGGGTGCGCACAGTAAAAAGTGCTCCTGGCAGCTAGGGAGTGCCGCGTTGAGCACTGCGCACGAAGAAATAAGCACCTGCAACGTTTGGTTTAGGTTTTAGGTGCATTTTTAATTTTATTGCTTAAATCGCATTTTCTCGACGAGCTGAGCACGTTTTCTGAAATGGGCTCCTCCCGTCGCTCTGGTTGGGTGCGCACAGTAAAAAGAGCTCCTGGCAGCTAGGGAGTTCCGCGTTGACCACTGCGCACGAAGAAATAAGCACCTGCAACGTTTGGTTTAGGTTTTAGGTGCATTTTTTATTTTATTGCTTAAATCGCATTCTCTCGACGAGCTGAGCACGTTTTCTGAAATGTGCTCCTCCCGTCGCTCTGGTTGGGTGCACACAGTAAAAAGAGCTCCTGGCAGCTAGGGAGTGCCGCTTTGACCACTGCGCACGAAGAAATAAGCACCTGCAACGTTTGGTTTAGGTTTTAGGTGCATTTTTTATTTTATTGCTTAAAATAATAAATAAATAGCCAGCTCAGTGGCTTAGTAGTAGAGTGTCCGCCCTGAGACTGGAAGGTTGTGGGTTCAAACCCCGGCCGGGTCATACCAAAGACTATAAAAATGGGACCCATTACCTCCCTGCTTGGCACTCAGCATTAAGGGTTGGAATTGGGGGGTTAGATCACCAAATGATTCCCGAGCGCGGCACCGCTGCTGCTCACTGCTCCCCTCTCCCCCAGGGGATGGATCAAAATCACATGGGGATGGTTTAAATGCAGAGGACAAATTTCACCACACCCAGATGTGTGTGTGACGATGATCATTGGGACTTTAACTTTAAATCGCATTCTCTCGACGAGCTGAGCACGTTTTCTGAAATGTGCTGCTCCCGTCGCTCTGGTTGTGCGCGCATAGTAAAAAGTGCTCCTGGCAGCTAGAGAGTGCCGCGTTGACAACTGCACATGGAGAAATAAGCACCTGCAACGTTTGGTTTCGGTTTTAGGTGCATTTTTAATTTTATTGCTTAAATCGCATTTTCTCGACGAGCTGAGCACGTTTTCTGAAATGTGCTCCTCCCGTCGCTCTGGTTGGGTGCGCACAGTAAAAAGTGCTCTTGGCAGCTAGAGAGTGCCGCGTTGACCACTGCGCATGAAGAAATAAGCACCTGCAACGTTTGGTTTAGGTTTTAGGTGCATTTTTAATTCTATTGCTTAAATCGCATTTTCTCGACGAGCTGAGCACGTTTTCTGAAATGTGCTCCTCCCGTCACTCTGGTTGGGTGCGCACAGTAAAAAGTGCTCCTGGCAGCTAGGGAGTGCCGCGTTGAGCACTGCGTACGAAGAAATAAGCACCTGCAACGTTTGGTTTAGGTTTTAGGTGCATTTTTAATTTTATTGCTTAAATCGCATTTTCTCGATGAGCTGAGCACGTTTTCTGAAATGTGCTCCTCCCGTCACTCTGGTTGGGTGCGCACAGTAAAAAGTGCTCTTGGCAGCTAGAGAGTGCCGCGTTGACCGCTGCGCATGAAGAAATAAGCACCTGCAACGTTTGGTTTAGGTTTTAGGTGCATTTTTAATTTTATTGCTTAAATCGCATTTTCTCGACGAGCTGAGCACGTTTTCTGAAATGTGCTCCTCCCGTCACTCTGGTTGGGTGCGCACAGTAAAAAGTGCTCCTGGCAGCTAGGGAGTGCCGCGTTGAGCACTGCGCAAGAAGAAATAAGCACCTGCAACGTTTGGTTTAGGTTTTAGGTGCATTTTTAATTTTATTGCTTAAATCGCATTTTCTCGACGAGCTGAGCACGTTTTCTGAAATGGGCTCCTCCCGTCGCTCTGGTTGAGTGCGCACAGTAAAAAGTGCTCCTGGCAGCTAGGGAGTGCCGCGTTGAGCACTTGGCACGAAGAAATAAGCACCTGCAACGTTTGGTTTAGGTTTTAGCTGCATTTTTAATTTTATTGCTTAAATCGCATTTTCTCGACAAGCTGAGCACGTTTTCTGAAATGTGCTCCTCCCGTCGCTCTGGTTGGGTGCGCACAGTAAAAAGAGCTCCTGGCAGCTAGGGAGTGCCGCGTTGACCACTGCGCACGAAGAAATAAGCACCTGCAACGTTTGGTTTAGGTTTTAGGTGCATTTTTAATTTTATTGCTTAAATCGCATTCTCTCGACGAGCTGAGCACGTTTTCTGAAATGTGCTCCTCCCGTCGCTCTGGTTGGGCGCGCATAGTAAAAAGTGCTCCTGGCAGCTAGAGAGTGCCGCGTTGACCACTGCGCATGAAGAAATAAGCACCTGCAACGTTTGGTTTAGGTTTTAGGTGCATTTTTAATTTTATTGCTTAAATCGCATTTTCTCGACGAGCTGAGCACGTTTTCTGAAATGTGCTCCTCCCGTCGCTCTGGTTGGGTGCGCATAGTAAAGAGTGCTCTTGGCAGCTAGAGAGTTCCGCGTTGACCACTGCGCTTGAAGAAATAACCACCTGCAACGTTTGGTTTAGGTTTTGGGTGCATTTTTAATTTTATTGCTTAAATCGCATTTTCTCGACGATCTGAGCACGTTTCCTGAAATGTGCTCCTCCCGTCACTCTGGTTGGGTGCGCACAGTAAAAAGTGCTCTTGGCAGCTAGGGAGTGCCGCGTTGACCACTGCGCATGAAGAATTAAGCACCTGCAACGTTTGGTTTAGGTTTTATGTGCATTTTTAATTTTATTGCTTAAATCGCATTTTCTCGACGAGCTGAGCACGTTTTCTGAAATGTGCTCCTCCCGTCACTCTGGTTGGGTGCGCACAGTAAAAAGTGCTCCTGGCAGCTAGGGAGTGCCGCGTTGAGCACTGCGCACGAAGAAATAAGCACCTGCAACGTTTGGTTTAGGTTTTAGGTGCATTTTTAATTTTATTGCTTAAATCGCATTTTCTCGACGAGCTGAGCACGTTTTCTGAAATGGGCTCCTCCCGTCGCTCTGGTTGGGTGCGCACAGTAAAAAGAGCTCCTGGCAGCTAGGGAGTGCCGCGTTGACCACTGCGCACGAAGAAATAAGCACCTGCAACGTTTGGTTTAGGTTTTAGGTGCATTTTTAATTTTATTGCTTAAATCGCATTTTCTCGACGAGCTGAGCACGTTTTCTGAAATGTGCTCCTCCCATCACTCTGGTTGGGTGTGCACAGTAAAAAGTTCTCTTGGCAGCTAGAGAGTGACGCGTTGACCACTGCGCATGAAGAAATAAGCACCTGCAACGTTTGGTTTAGGTTTTAGGTGCATTTTTAATTTGATTGCTTAAATCGCATTCTCTCGACGAGCTGAGCACGTTTTCTGAAATGTGCTCCTCCCGTCGCTCTGGTTGGGTGCGCACAGTAAAAAGTGCTCTTGGCAGCTCGGGAGTGCCGCGTTGACCACTGCGCATGAAGAAATAAGCACCTGCAACGTTTGGTTTAGGTTTTAGGTGCATTTTTAATTTTATTGCTTAAATCTTATTCTCTCGACGAGCTGAGCACGTTTTCTGAAATGTGCTCCTCCCGTCGCTCTGGTTGGGCGCGCATAGTAAAAAGTGCTCCTGGCAGCTAGAGAGTGCCGCGTTGACCACTGCACAAGAAGAAATAAGCACCTGCAACGTTTGGTTTAGGTTTTAGGTGCATTTTCAATTTTATTGCTTAAATCGCATTTTCTCGACAAGCTGAGCACGTTTTCTGAAATGTGCTCCTTCCGTCGCTCTGGTTGGGTGCGCACAGTAAAAAGAGCTCCTGGCAGCTAGGGAGTGCCGCGTTGACCACTGCGCACGAAGAAATAAGCACCTGCAACGTTTGGTTTAGGTTTTAGGTACATTTTTAATTTTATTGCTTAAATCGCATTCTCTCGACGAGCTGAGCACGTTTTCTGAAATGTGCTCCTCCCGTCGCTCTGGTTGGGCGCGCATAGTAAAAAGTGCTCCTGGCAGCTAGAGAGTGCCGCGTTGACCACTGCGCATGAAGAAATAAGCACCTGCAACGTTTGGTTTAGGTTTTAGGTGCATTTTTAATTTTATTGCTTAAATCGCATTTTCTCGACAAGCTGAGCACGTTTTCTGAAATGTCCTCCTCCCGTCACTCTGGTTGGGTGCGCACAGTAAAAAGTGCTCCTGGCAGCTAGGGAGTGCCGCGTTGAGCACTGCGCACGAAGAAATAAGCACCTGCAACGTTTGGTTTAGGTTTTAGGTGCATTTTTAATTTTATTGCTTAAATCGCATTTTCTCGACGAGCTGAGCACGTTTTCTGAAATGTGCTCCTCCCGTCACTCTGGTTGGGTGCGCACAGTAAAAAATGCTCTTGGCAGCTAGAGAGTGCCGCGTTGACCACTGCGCATGAAGAAATAAGCACCTGCAACGTTTGGTTTAGGTTTTATGTGCATTTTTAATTTTATTGCTTAAATCGCATTTTCTCGACGAGCTGAGCACGTTTTCTGAAATGTGCTCCTCCCGTCACTCTGGTTGGGTGCGCACAGTAAAAAGTGCTCCTGGCAGCTAGGGAGTGCCGCGTTGAGCACTGCGCACGAAGAAATAAGCACCTGCAACGTTTGGTTTAGGTTTTAGGTGCATTTTTAATTTTATTGCTTAAATCGCATTTTCTCGACGAGCTGAGCACGTTTTCTGAAATGGGCTCCTCCCGTCGCTCTGGTTGGGTGCGCACAGTAAAAAGGGCTCCTGGCAGCTAGGGAGTTCCGCGTTGACCACTGCGCACGAAGAAATAAGCACCTGCAACGTTTGGTTTAGGTTTTAGGTGCATTTTTTATTTTATTGCTTAAATCGCATTCTCTCGACGAGCTGAGCACGTTTTCTGAAATGTTCTCCTCCCGTCGCTCTGGTTGGGTGCACACAGTAAAAAGAGCTCCTGGCAGCTAGGGAGTGCCGCGTTGACCGCTGCGCACGAAGAAATAAGCACCTGCAACGTTTGGTTTAGGTTTTAGGTGCATTTTTTATTTTATTGCTTAAATCGCATTCTCTCGACGAGCTGAGCACGTTTTCTGAAATGTGCTCCTCCCGTCGCTCTGGTTGGGTGCGCGTAGTAAAAAGTGCTCCTGGCAAATAGAGAGTGCCGCGTTGACCACTGCGCATGAAGAAATAAGCACCTGCAACGTTTGGTTTAGGTTTTAGGTGCATTTTTAATTTTATTGCTTGAATCGCATTTTCTCGACGAGCTGAGCACGTTTTCTGAAATGTGCTCCTCCCGTCGCTCTGGTTGGGTGCGCACAGTAAAAAGAGCTCCTGGCAGCTAGGGAGTGCCGCGTTGACCACTGCGCACGAAGAAATAAGCACCTGCAACGTTTGGTTTAGGTTTTAGGTGCATTTTTTATTTTATTGCTTAAATCGCATTCTCTCGACGAGCTGAGCACGTTTTCTGAAATGTGCTCCTCCCGTCGCTCTGGTTGGGTGCGCGTAGTAAAAAGTGCTCCTGGCAGCTAGAGAGTGCCGCGTTGACCACTGCGCGTGAAGAAATAAGCACCTGCAACGTTTGGTTTAGGTTTTAGGTGCATTTTTAATTTTGTTGCTTAAATCGCATTCTCTCGACGAGCTGAGCACGTTTTCTGAAATGTGCTCCTCCCGTCACTCTGGTTGGGTGCGCACAGTAAAAAGTGCTCTTGGCAGCTAGAGAGTGCCGCGTTGACCACTGCGCATGAAGAAATAAGTACCTGCAACGTTTCGTTTAGGTTTTAGGTGCATTTTTAATTTTATTGCTTAAATCGCATTTTCTTGACAAGCTGAGCACGTTTTCTGAAATGTGCTCCTCCCGTCGCTCTGGTTGGGTGTGCACAGTAAAAAGAGCTCCTGGCAGCTAGGGAGTGCCGCGTTGACCACTGCGCACGAAGAAATAAGCACCTGCAACGTTTGGTTTAGGTTTTAGGTGCATTTTTAATTTTATTGCTTAAATCGCATTTTCTCGACGAGCTGAGCACGTTTTCTGAAATGTGCTCCTCCCGTCACTTTTGTTGGGTGCGCATAGTAAAGAGTGCTCCTGGCAGCTAGAGAGTTCCGCGTTGACCACTGCGCTTGAAGAAATAACCACCTGCAACGTTTGGTTTAGGTTTTGGGTGCATTTTTAATTTTATTGCTTAAATCGCATTTTCTCGACGATCTGAGCACGTTTCCTGAAATGTGCTCCTCCCGTCACTCTGGTTGGGTGCGCATAGTAAAAAGTGCTCTTGGCAGCTAGGGAGTGCCGCGTTGACCACTGCGCATGAAGAAATAAGCACCTGCAACGTTTGGTTTAGGTTTTAGGTGCAGTTTTAATTTTATTGCTTAAATCGCATTTTCTTGACGAGCTGAGCACGTTTTCTGAAATGTGCTCCTCCCGTCTCTCTGGTTGGGTGCGCACAGTAAAAAGTGCTCTTGGCAGCTAGGGAGTGCCGCGTTGACCACTGCGCATGAAGAAATAAGCACCTGAAATGTGCTCCTCCCGTCACTCTGGTTGGGTGCGCACAGTAAAAAGTGCTCCTGGCAGCTAGAGAGTGCCGCGTTGACCACTGCGCATGAAGAAATAAGAACCTGCAACGTTTGGTTTAGGTTTTAGGTGCATTTTTAATCTTATTGCTTAAATCGCATTTTCTCGACGAGCTGAGCACGTTTTCTGAAATGTGCTCCTCCCGTCGCTCTGGTTGTGCGCGCATAGTAAAAAGTGCTCCTGGCAGCTAGAGAGTGCCGCGTTGACCACTGCACATGAAGAAATAAGCACCTGCAACGTTTGGTTTAGGTCTAGGTGCATTTTTAATTTTATTGCTTAAATCGCATTTTCTTGACGAGCTGAGCACGTTTTCTGAAATGTGCTCCTCCCGTCGCTCTGGTTGGGTGCGCACAGTAAAAAGTGCTCTTGGCAGCTAGAGAGTGCCGCGTTGACCACTGCGCATGAAGAAATAAGCACCTGCAACGTTTGGTTTAGGTTTTAGGTGCATTTTTAATTTTATTGCTTAAATCGCATTTTCTCGACGAGCTGAGCACGTTTTCTGAAATGTGCTCCTCCCGTCACTCTGGTTGGGTGCGCATAGTAAAAAGTGCTCCTGGCAGCTAGGGAGTGCCGCGTTGAGCACTGCGCACGAAGAAATAAGCACCTGCAACGTTTGGTTTAGGTTTTAGGCGCATTTTTAATTTTATTGCTTAAATCGCATTTTCTCGACGAGCTGAGCACGTTTTCTGAAATGTGCTCCTCCCGTCACTCTGGTTGGGTGCGCACAGTAAAAAGTGCTCCTGGCAGCTAGGGAGTGCCGCGTTGAGCACTGCGCACGAAGAAATAAGCACCTGCAACGTTTGGTTTAGGTTTTAGGTGCATTTTTAATTTTATTGCTTAAATCGCATTTTCTCGACGAGCTGAGCACGTTTTCTGAAATGTGCTCCTCCCATCACTCTGGTTGGGTGTGCACAGTAAAAAGTGCTCTTGGCAGCTAGAGAGTGACGCGTTGACCACTGCGCATCAAGAAATAAGCACCTGCAACGTTTGGTTTAGGTTTTAGGTGCATTTTTAATTTTATTGCTTAAATCGCATTTTCTCGACGAGCTGAGCACGTTTTCTGAAATGTGCTCCTCCCGTTGCTCTGGTTGGGTGCGCACAGTAAAAAGAGCTCCTGGCAGCTAGGGAGTGCCGCGTTGACCACTGCGCACGAAGAAATAAGCACCTGCAACGTTTGGTTTAGGTTTTAGGTGCATTTTTAATTTTATTGCTTAAATCGCATTCTCTCGACGAGCTGAGCACGTTTTCTGAAATGTGCTCCTCCCGTCGCTCTGGTTGGGTGCGCACAGTAAAAAGTGCTCTTGGCAGCTCGGGAGTGCCGCGTTGACCACTGCGCATGAAGAAATAAGCACCCGCAACGTTTGGTTTAGGTTTTAGGTGCATTTTTAATTTCATTGCTTAAATCGCATTTTCTCGACGAGCTGAGCACGTTTTCTGAAATGTGCTCCTCCCGTCGCTCTTTGGGTGCGCACAGTAAAAAGAGCTCCTGGCAGCTAGGGAGTTCCGCGTTGACCACTGCGCACGAAGAAATAAGCACCTGCAACGTTTGGTTTAGGTTTTAGGTGCATTTTTAATTTTATTGCTTAAATCGCATTCTCTCGACGAGCTGAGCACGTTTTCTGAAATGTGCTCCTCCCGTCGCTCTGGTTGGGTGCGCACAGTAAAAAGTGCTCTTGGCAGCTCGGGAGTGCCGCGTTGACCACTGCGCACGAAGAAATAAGCACCTGCAACGTTTGGTTTAGGTTTTAGGTGCATTTTTAATTTTATTGCTTAAATCGCATTCTCTCGACGAGCTGAGCACGTTTTCTGAAATGTGCTCCTCCCGTCGCTCTGGTTGGGCGCGCATAGTAAAAAGTGCTCCTGGCAGCTAGAGAGTGCCGCGTTGACCACTGCGCAAGAAGAAATAAGCACCTGCAACGTTTGGTTTAGGTTTTAGGTGCATTTTTTAATTTTATTGCTTGAATCGCATTCTCTCGACGAGCTGAGCACGTTTTCTGAAATGGGCTCCTCCCGTCGCTCTGGTTGGGTGCGCGTAGTAAAAAGTGCTCCTGGCAGCTAGAGAGTGCCGCGTTGACCACTGCGCAAGAAGAAATAAGCACCTGCAACGTTTGGTTTAGGTTTTAGGTACACTTTTAATTTTATTGCTTAAATCGCATTTTCTCGACAAGCTGAGCACGTTTTCTGAAATGTGCTCCTCCCGTCGCTCTGGTTGGGTGCGCACAGTAAAAAGAGCTCCTGGCAGCTAGGGAGTGCCGCGTTGACCACTGCGCACAAAGAAATAAGCACCTGCAACGTTTGGTTTAGGTTTTAGGTGCATTTTTAATTTTATTGCTTAAATCGCATTTTCTCGACGAGCTGAGCACGTTTTCTGAAATGTCCTCCTCCCGTCACTCTGGTTGGGTGCGCACAGTAAAAAGTGCTCCTGGCAGCTAGGGAGTGCCGCGTTGAGCACTGCGCACGAAGAAATAAGCACCTGCAACGTTTGGTTTAGGTTTTAGGTGCATTTTTAATTTTATTGCTTAAATCGCATTTTCTCGACGAGCTGAGCACGTTTTCTGAAATGTGC
Organism: Syngnathus floridae; assembly: GCF_059516105.1. NCBI lineage: Eukaryota > Metazoa > Chordata > Actinopteri > Syngnathiformes > Syngnathidae > Syngnathus > Syngnathus floridae. The sequence goes on along the minus strand of NW_028284130.1, from coordinate 46,372 downwards.
TCCTCCCGTCACTCTGGTTGGGTGCGCACAGTAAAAAATGCTCTTGGCAGCTAGAGAGTGCCGCGTTGACCACTGCGCATGAAGAAATAAGCACCTGCAACGTTTGGTTTAGGTTTTATGTGCATTTTTAATTTTATTGCTTAAATCGCATTTTCTCGACGAGCTGAGCACGTTTTCTGAAATGTGCTCCTCCCGTCACTCTGGTTGGGTGCGCACAGTAAAAAGTGCTCCTGGCAGCTAGGGAGTGCCGCGTTGAGCACTGCGCACGAAGAAATAAGCACCTGCAACGTTTGGTTTAGGTTTTAGGTGCATTTTTAATTTTATTGCTTAAATCGCATTTTCTCGACGAGCTGAGCACGTTTTCTGAAATGGGCTCCTCCCGTCGCTCTGGTTGGGTGCGCACAGTAAAAAGAGCTCCTGGCAGCTAGGGAGTGCCGCGTTGACCACTGCGCACGAAGAAATAAGCACCTGCAACGTTTGGTTTAGGTTTTAGGTGCATTTTTTATTTTATTGCTTAAATCGCATTCTCTCGACGAGCTGAGCACGTTTTCTGAAATGTGCTCCTCCCGTCGCTCTGGTTGGGTGCGCGTAGTAAAAAGTGCTCCTGGCAGCTAGAGAGTGCCGCGTTGACCACTGCGCATGAAGAAATAAGCACCTGCAACGTTTGGTTTAGGTTTTAGGTGCATTTTTAATCTTATTGCTTAAATCGCATTTTCTCGACGAGCTGAGCACGTTTTCTGAAATGTGCTCCTCCCGTCACTCTGGTTGGGTGCGCACAGTAAAAAGTGCTCTTGGCAGCTAGAGAGTGCCGCGTTGACCACTGCGCATGAAGAAATAAGCACCTGCAACGTTTGGTTTAGGTTTTAGGTGCATTTTTAATTTTATTGCTTAAATCGCATTTTCTCGACGAGCTGAGCACGTTTTCTGAAATGTGCTCCTCCCGTCACTCTGGTTGGGTGCGCACAGTAAAAAGTGCTCCTGGCAGCTCGGGAGTGCCGCGTTGAGCACTGCGCACGAAGAAATAAGCACCTGCAACGTTTGGTTTAGGTTTTAGGTGCATTTTTAATTTTATTGCTTAAGTTGCATTTTCTCGACAAGCTGAGCACGTTTTCTGAAATGGGCTCCTCCCGTCGCTCTGGTTGGGTGCGCACAGTAAAAAGAGCTCCTGGCAGCTAGGGAGTTCCGCGTTGACCACTGCGCACGAAGAAATAAGCACCTGCAACGTTTGGTTTAGGTTTTAGGTGCATTTTTTATTTTATTGCTTAAATCGCATTCTCTCGACGAGCTGAGCACGTTTTCTGAAATGTGCTCCTCCCGTCGCTCTGGTTGGGTGCACACAGTAAAAAGAGCTCCTGGCAGCGAGGGAGTGCCGCGTTGACCACTGCGCACGAAGAAATAAGCACCTGCAACGTTTGGTTTAGGTTTTAGGTGCATTTTTTATTTTATTGCTTAAATCGCATTCTCTCGACGAGCTGAGCACGTTTTCTGAAATGGGCTCCTCCCGTCGCTCTGGTTGGGTGCGTAGTAAAAAGTGCTCCTGGCAGCTAGAGAGTCCCGCGTTGACCACTGCGCATGAAGAAATAAGCACCTGCAACGTTTGGTTTAGGTTTTAGGTGCATTTTTAATTTTATTGCTTAAATCGCATTTTCTCGACGAGCTGAGCACGTTTTCTGAAATGTGCTCCTCCCGTCGCTCTGGTTGGGTGCGCACAGTAAAAAGAGCTCCTGGCAGCTAGGGAGTGCCGCGTTGACCACTGCGCACAAAGAAATAAGCACCTGCAACGTTTGGTTTAGGTTTTAGGTGCATTTTTTATTTTATTGCTTGAATCGCATTCTCTCGACGAGCTGAGCACGTTTTCTGAAATGGGCTCCTCCCGTCGCTCTGGTTGGGTGCGCGTAGTAAAAAGTGCTCCTGGCAGCTAGAGAGTGCCGCGTTGACCACTGCGCAAGAAGAAATAAGCACCTGCAACGTTTGGTTTAGGTTTTAGGTGCACTTTTAATTTTATTGCTTAAATCGCATTTTCTCGACAAGCTGAGCACGTTTTCTGAAATGTGCTCCTCCCGTCGCTCTGGTTGGGTGCGCACAGTAAAAAGAGCTCCTGGCAGCTAGGGAGTGCCGCGTTGACCACTGCGCACAAAGAAATAAGCACCTGCAACGTTTGGTTTAGGTTTTAGGTGCATTTTTTATTGTATTGCTTAAATCGCATTCTCTCGACGAGCTGAGCACGTTTTCTGAAATGTGCTCCTCCCGTCACTCTGGTTGGGTGCGCGTAGTAAAAAGTGCTCCTGGCAGCTAGAGAGTGCCGCGTTGACCACTGCGCATGAAGAAATAAGCACCTGCAACGTTTGGTTTAGGTTTTAGGTGCATTTTTAATCTTATTGCTTAAATCGCATTATCTCGACGAGCTGAGCACGTTTTCTGAAATGTGCTCCTCCCGTCACTCTGGTTGGGTGCGCACAGTAAAAAGTGCTCTTGGCAGCTAGAGAGTGCCGCGTTGACCACTGCGCATGAAGAATAAAGCACCTGCAACGTTTGGTTTAGGTTTTAGGTGCATTTTTAATTTTATTGCTTAAATCGCATTTTCTCGACGAGCTGAGCACGTTTTCTGAAATGTGCTCCTCCCGTCACTCTGGTTGGGTGCGCACAGTAAAAAGTGCTCTTGGCAGCTAGAGAGTGCCGCGTTGACCACTGCGCATGAAGAACTAACCACCTGCAACGTTTGGTTTAGGTTTTAGGTGCATTTTTAATTTTATTGCTTAAATCGCATTTTCTCGACGAGCTGAGCACGTTTTCTGAAATGTGCTCCTCCCGTCACTCTGGTTGGGTGCGCATAGTAAAAAGTGCTCTTGGCAGCTAAAGAGTGCCGCGTTGACCACTGCGCACAAAGAAATAAGCACCTGCAACCTTTGGTTTAGGTTTTAGGTGCATTTTAAATTTTATTGCTTAAATCGCATTTTCTCGACGAGCTGAGCACGTTTTCTGAAATGTGCTCCTCCCGTCGCTCTGGTTGGGCGCGCATAGTAAAAAGTGCTCCTGGCAGCTAGAGAGTGCCGCGTTGACCACTGCACATGAAGAAATAAGCACCTGCAACGTTTGGTTTAGGTCTAGGTGCATTTTTAATTTTATTGCTTAAATCGCATTTTCTTGACGAGCTGAGCACGTTTTCTGAAATGTGCTCCTCCCGTCGCTCTGGTTTGGTGCGCACAGTAAAAAGTGCTCTTGGCAGCTAGAGAGTGCCGCGTTGACCACTGCGCATGAAGAAATAAGCACCTGCAACGTTTGGTTTAGGTTTTAGGTGCATTTTTAATTTTATTGCTTAAATCGCATTTTCTCGACGAGCTGAGCACGTTTTCTGAAATGTGCTCCTCCCGTCACTCTGGTTGGGTGCGCACAGTAAAAAGTGCTCCTGGCAGCTAGGGAGTGCCGCGTTGAGCACTGCGCACGAAGAAATAAGCACCTGCAACGTTTGGTTTAGGTTTTAGGCGCATTTTTAATTTTATTGCTTAAATCTCATTTTCTCGACGAGCTGAGCACGTTTTCTGAAATGTGCTCCTCCCGTCACTCTGGTTGGGTGCGCACAGTAAAAAGTGCTCCTGGCAGCTAGGGAGTGCCGCGTTGAGCACTGCGCAAGAAGAAATAAGCACCTGCAACGTTTGGTTTAGGTTTTAGGTGCACTTTTAATTTTATTGCTCAAATCGCATTTTCTCGACAAGCTGAGCACGTTTTCTGAAATGTGCTCCTCCCGTCGCTCTGGTTGGGTGCGCACAGTAAAAAGAGCTCCTGGCAGCTAGGGAGTGCCGCGTTGACCACTGCGCACGAAGAAATAAGCACCTGCAACGTTTGGTTTAGGTTTTAGGTGCATTTTTAATTTTATTGCTTAAATCGCATTCTCTCGACGAGCTGAGCACGTTTTCTGAAATGTGCTCCTCCCGTCGCTCTGGTTGGGCGCGCATAGTAAAAACTGCTCCTGGCAGCTAGAGAGTGCCGCGTTGACCACTGCGCATGAAGAAATAAGCACCTGCAACGTTTGGTTTAGGTTTTAGGTGCATTTTTAATTTTATTGCTTAAATCGCATTTTCTCGACAAGCTGAGCACGTTTTCTGAAATGTGCTCCTCCCGTCACTCTGGTTGGGTGCGCACAGTAAAAAGTGTTCTTGGCAGCTAGAGAGTGCCGCGTTGACCACTGTGCATGAAGAAATAACCACCTGCAACGTTTGGTTTAGGTTTTAGGTGCATTTTTAATTTTATTGCTTAAATCGCATTCTCTCGACGAGCTGAGCACGTTTTCTGAAATGTGCTCCTCCCGTCGCTCTGGTTGGGCGCGCATAGTAAAAAGTGCTCCTGGCAGCTAGAGAGTGCCGCGTTGACCACTGCGCATGAAGAAATAAGCACCTGCAACGTTTGGTTTAGGTTTTAGGTGCATTTTTAATTTTATTGCTTAAATCGCATTTTCTCGACGAGCTGAGCACGTTTTCTGAAATGTGCTCCTCCCGTCGCTCTGGTTGGGTGCGCATAGTAAAGAGTGCTCTTGGCAGCTAGAGAGTTCCGCGTTGACCACTGCGCTTGAAGAAATAACCACCTGCAACGTTTGGTTTAGGTTTTGGGTGCATTTTTAATTTTATTGCTTAAATCGCATTTTCTCGACGATCTGAGCACGTTTCCTGAAATGTGCTCCTCCCGTCACTCGGGTTGGGTGCGCACAGTAAAAAGTGCTCTTGGCAGCTAGGGAGTGCCGCGTTGACCACTGCGCATGAAGAATTAAGCACCTGCAACGTTTGGTTTAGGTTTTATGTGCATTTTTAATTTTATTGCTTAAATCGCATTTTCTCGACGAGCTGAGCACGTTTTCTGAAATGTGCTCCTCCCGTCACTCTGGTTGGGTGCGCACAGTAAAAAGTGCTCCTGGCAGCTAGGGAGTGCCGCGTTGAGCACTGCGCACGAAGAAATAAGCACCTGCAACGTTTGGTTTAGGTTTTAGGTGCATTTTTAATTTTATTGCTTAAATCGCATTTTCTCGACGAGCTGAGCACGTTTTCTGAAATGGGCTCCTCCCGTCGCTCTGGTTGGGTGCGCACAGTAAAAAGAGCTCCTGGCAGCTAGGGAGTGCCGCGTTGACCACTGCGCACGAAGAAATAAGCACCTGCAACGTTTGGTTTAGGTTTTAGGTGCATTTTTAATTTTATTGCTTAAATCGCATTTTCTCGACGAGCTGAGCACGTTTTCTGAAATGTGCTCCTCCCATCACTCTGGTTGGGTGTGCACAGTAAAAAGTTCTCTTGGCAGCTAGAGAGTGACGCGTTGACCACTGCGCATGAAGAAATAAGCACCTGCAACGTTTGGTTTAGGTTTTAGGTGCATTTTTAATTTGATTGCTTAAATCGCATTCTCTCGACGAGCTGAGCACGTTTTCTGAAATGTGCTCCTCCCGTCGCTCTGGTTGGGTGCGCACAGTAAAAAGTGCTCTTGGCAGCTCGGGAGTGCCGCGTTGACCACTGCGCATGAAGAAATAAGCACCTGCAACGTTTGGTTTAGGTTTTAGGTGCATTTTTAATTTTATTGCTTAAATCTTATTCTCTCGACGAGCTGAGCACGTTTTCTGAAATGTGCTCCTCCCGTCGCTCTGGTTGGGCGCGCATAGTAAAAAGTGCTCCTGGCAGCTAGAGAGTGCCGCGTTGACCACTGCACAAGAAGAAATAAGCACCTGCAACGTTTGGTTTAGGTTTTAGGTGCATTTTCAATTTTATTGCTTAAATCGCATTTTCTCGACAAGCTGAGCACGTTTTCTGAAATGTGCTCCTTCCGTCGCTCTGGTTGGGTGCGCACAGTAAAAAGAGCTCCTGGCAGCTAGGGAGTGCCGCGTTGACCACTGCGCACGAAGAAATAAGCACCTGCAACGTTTGGTTTAGGTTTTAGGTGCATTTTTAATTTTATTGCTTAAATCGCATTCTCTCGACGAGCTGAGCACGTTTTCTGAAATGTGCTCCTCCCGTCGCTCTGGTTGGGCGCGCATAGTAAAAAGTGCTCCTGGCAGCTAGAGAGTGCCGCGTTGACCACTGCGCATGAAGAAATAAGCACCTGCAACGTTTGGTTTAGGTTTTAGGTGCATTTTTAATTTTATTGCTTAAATCGCATTTTCTCGACAAGCTGAGCACGTTTTCTGAAATGTCCTCCTCCCGTCACTCTGGTTGGGTGCGCACAGTAAAAAGTGCTCCTGGCAGCTAGGGAGTGCCGCGTTGAGCACTGCGCACGAAGAAATAAGCACCTGCAACGTTTGGTTTAGGTTTTAGGTGCATTTTTAATTTTATTGCTTAAATCGCATTTTCTCGACGAGCTGAGCACGTTTTCTGAAATGTGCTCCTCCCGTCACTCTGGTTGGGTGCGCACAGTAAAAAATGCTCTTGGCAGCTAGAGAGTGCCGCGTTGACCACTGCGCATGAAGAAATAAGCACCTGCAACGTTTGGTTTAGGTTTTATGTGCATTTTTAATTTTATTGCTTAAATCGCATTTTCTCGACGAGCTGAGCACGTTTTCTGAAATGTGCTCCTCCCGTCACTCTGGTTGGGTGCGCACAGTAAAAAGTGCTCCTGGCAGCTAGGGAGTGCCGCGTTGAGCACTGCGCACGAAGAAATAAGCACCTGCAACGTTTGGTTTAGGTTTTAGGTGCATTTTTAATTTTATTGCTTAAATCGCATTTTCTCGACGAGCTGAGCACGTTTTCTGAAATGGGCTCCTCCCGTCGCTCTGGTTGGGTGCGCACAGTAAAAAGGGCTCCTGGCAGCTAGGGAGTTCCGCGTTGACCACTGCGCACGAAGAAATAAGCACCTGCAACGTTTGGTTTAGGTTTTAGGTGCATTTTTTATTTTATTGCTTAAATCGCATTCTCTCGACGAGCTGAGCACGTTTTCTGAAATGTTCTCCTCCCGTCGCTCTGGTTGGGTGCACACAGTAAAAAGAGCTCCTGGCAGCTAGGGAGTGCCGCGTTGACCGCTGCGCACGAAGAAATAAGCACCTGCAACGTTTGGTTTAGGTTTTAGGTGCATTTTTTATTTTATTGCTTAAATCGCATTCTCTCGACGAGCTGAGCACGTTTTCTGAAATGTGCTCCTCCCGTCGCTCTGGTTGGGTGCGCGTAGTAAAAAGTGCTCCTGGCAAATAGAGAGTGCCGCGTTGACCACTGCGCATGAAGAAATAAGCACCTGCAACGTTTGGTTTAGGTTTTAGGTGCATTTTTAATTTTATTGCTTGAATCGCATTTTCTCGACGAGCTGAGCACGTTTTCTGAAATGTGCTCCTCCCGTCGCTCTGGTTGGGTGCGCACAGTAAAAAGAGCTCCTGGCAGCTAGGGAGTGCCGCGTTGACCACTGCGCACGAAGAAATAAGCACCTGCAACGTTTGGTTTAGGTTTTAGGTGCATTTTTTATTTTATTGCTTAAATCGCATTCTCTCGACGAGCTGAGCACGTTTTCTGAAATGTGCTCCTCCCGTTGCTCTGGTTGGGTGCGCGTAGTAAAAAGTGCTCCTGGCAGCTAGAGAGTGCCGCGTTGACCACTGCGCGTGAAGAAATAAGCACCTGCAACGTTTGGTTTAGGTTTTAGGTGCATTTTTAATTTTGTTGCTTAAATCGCATTCTCTCGACGAGCTGAGCACGTTTTCTGAAATGTGCTCCTCCCGTCACTCTGGTTGGGTGCGCACAGTAAAAAGTGCTCTTGGCAGCTAGAGAGTGCCGCGTTGACCACTGCGCATGAAGAAATAAGTACCTGCAACGTTTCGTTTAGGTTTTAGGTGCATTTTTAATTTTATTGCTTAAATCGCATTTTCTTGACAAGCTGAGCACGTTTTCTGAAATGTGCTCCTCCCGTCGCTCTGGTTGGGTGTGCACAGTAAAAAGAGCTCCTGGCAGCTAGGGAGTGCCGCGTTGACCACTGCGCACGAAGAAATAAGCACCTGCAACGTTTGGTTTAGGTTTTAGGTGCATTTTTAATTTTATTGCTTAAATCGCATTTTCTCGACGAGCTGAGCACGTTTTCTGAAATGTGCTCCTCCCGTCACTTTTGTTGGGTGCGCATAGTAAAGAGTGCTCCTGGCAGCTAGAGAGTTCCGCGTTGACCACTGCGCTTGAAGAAATAACCACCTGCAACGTTTGGTTTAGGTTTTGGGTGCATTTTTAATTTTATTGCTTAAATCGCATTTTCTCGACGATCTGAGCACGTTTCCTGAAATGTGCTCCTCCCGTCACTCTGGTTGGGTGCGCATAGTAAAAAGTGCTCTTGGCAGCTAGGGAGTGCCGCGTTGACCACTGCGCATGAAGAAATAAGCACCTGCAACGTTTGGTTTAGGTTTTAGGTGCAGTTTTAATTTTATTGCTTAAATCGCATTTTCTTGACGAGCTGAGCACGTTTTCTGAAATGTGCTCCTCCCGTCTCTCTGGTTGGGTGCGCACAGTAAAAAGTGCTCTTGGCAGCTAGGGAGTGCCGCGTTGACCACTGCGCATGAAGAAATAAGCACCTGAAATGTGCTCCTCCCGTCACTCTGGTTGGGTGCGCACAGTAAAAAGTGCTCCTGGCAGCTAGAGAGTGCCGCGTTGACCACTGCGCATGAAGAAATAAGAACCTGCAACGTTTGGTTTAGGTTTTAGGTGCATTTTTAATCTTATTGCTTAAATCGCATTTTCTCGACGAGCTGAGCACGTTTTCTGAAATGTGCTCCTCGTCACTCTGGTTGGGTGCGCACAGTAAAAAGTGCTCTTGGCAGCTAGAGAGTGCCGCGTTGACCACTGCGCATGAAGAAATAAGCACCTGCAACGTTTGGTTTAGGTTTTAGGTGCATTTTTAATTTTATTGCTTAAATCGCATTTTCTCGACGAGCTGAGCACGTTTTCTGAAATGTGCTCCTCCCGTCGCTCTGGTTGGGTGCGCACAGTAAAAAGAGCTCCTGGCAGCTAGGGAGTGCCGCGTTGACCACTGCGCACAAAGAAATAAGCACCTGCAACGTTTGGTTTAGGTTTTAGGTGCAATTTTTATTGTATTGCTTAAATCGCATTCTCTCGACGAGCTGAGCACGTTTTCTGAAATGTGCTCCTCCCGTCGCTCTGGTTGGGTGCGCGTAGTAAAAAGTGCTCCTGGCAGCTAGAGAGTGCCGCGTTGACCACTGCGCATGAAGAAATAAGCACCTGCAACGTTTGGTTTAGGTTTTAGGTGCATTTTTAATCTTATTGCTTAAATCGCATTTTCTCGACGAGCTGAGCAAGTTTTCTGAAATGTGCTCCTCCCGTCACTCTGGTTGGGTGCGCACAGTAAAAAGTGCTCTTGGCAGCTAGAGAGTGCCGCGTTGACCACTGCGCATGAAGAAATAAGCACCTGCAACGTTTGGTTTAGGTTTTAGGTGCATTTTTAATCTTATTGCTTAAATCGCATTTTCTCGACGAGCTGAGCACGTTTTCTGAAATGTGCTCCTCCCGTCGCTCTGGTTGTGCGCGCATAGTAAAAAGTGCTCCTGGCAGCTAGAGAGTGCCGCGTTGACCACTGCACATGAAGAAATAAGCACCTGCAACGTTTGGTTTAGGTCTAGGTGCATTTTTAATTTTATTGCTTAAATCGCATTTTCTTGACGAGCTGAGCACGTTTTCTGAAATGTGCTCCTCCCGTCGCTCTGGTTGGGTGCGCACAGTAAAAAGTGCTCTTGGCAGCTAGAGAGTGCCGCGTTGACCACTGCGCATGAAGAAATAAGCACCTGCAACGTTTGGTTTAGGTTTTAGGTGCATTTTTAATTTTATTGCTTAAATCGCATTTTCTCGACGAGCTGAGCACGTTTTCTGAAATGTGCTCCTCCCGTCACTCTGGTTGGGTGCGCATAGTAAAAAGTGCTCCTGGCAGCTAGGGAGTGCCGCGTTGAGCACTGCGCACGAAGAAATAAGCACCTGCAACGTTTGGTTTAGGTTTTAGGCGCATTTTTAATTTTATTGCTTAAATCGCATTTTCTCGACGAGCTGAGCACGTTTTCTGAAATGTGCTCCTCCCGTCACTCTGGTTGGGTGCGCACAGTAAAAAGTGCTCCTGGCAGCTAGGGAGTGCCGCGTTGAGCACTGCGCACGAAGAAATAAGCACCTGCAACGTTTGGTTTAGGTTTTAGGTGCATTTTTAATTTTATTGCTTAAATCGCATTTTCTCGACGAGCTGAGCACGTTTTCTGAAATGTGCTCCTCCCATCACTCTGGTTGGGTGTGCACAGTAAAAAGTGCTCTTGGCAGCTAGAGAGTGACGCGTTGACCACTGCGCATCAAGAAATAAGCACCTGCAACGTTTGGTTTAGGTTTTAGGTGCATTTTTAATTTTATTGCTTAAATCGCATTTTCTCGACGAGCTGAGCACGTTTTCTGAAATGTGCTCCTCCCGTTGCTCTGGTTGGGTGCGCACAGTAAAAAGAGCTCCTGGCAGCTAGGGAGTGCCGCGTTGACCACTGCGCACGAAGAAATAAGCACCTGCAACGTTTGGTTTAGGTTTTAGGTGCATTTTTAATTTTATTGCTTAAATCGCATTCTCTCGACGAGCTGAGCACGTTTTCTGAAATGTGCTCCTCCCGTCGCTCTGGTTGGGTGCGCACAGTAAAAAGTGCTCTTGGCAGCTCGGGAGTGCCGCGTTGACCACTGCGCATGAAGAAATAAGCACCCGCAACGTTTGGTTTAGGTTTTAGGTGCATTTTTAATTTCATTGCTTAAATCGCATTTTCTCGACGAGCTGAGCACGTTTTCTGAAATGTGCTCCTCCCGTCGCTCTTTGGGTGCGCACAGTAAAAAGAGCTCCTGGCAGCTAGGGAGTTCCGCGTTGACCACTGCGCACGAAGAAATAAGCACCTGCAACGTTTGGTTTAGGTTTTAGGTGCATTTTTAATTTTATTGCTTAAATCGCATTCTCTCGACGAGCTGAGCACGTTTTCTGAAATGTGCTCCTCCCGTCGCTCTGGTTGGGTGCGCACAGTAAAAAGTGCTCTTGGCAGCTCGGGAGTGCCGCGTTGACCACTGCGCACGAAGAAATAAGCACCTGCAACGTTTGGTTTAGGTTTTAGGTGCATTTTTAATTTTATTGCTTAAATCGCATTCTCTCGACGAGCTGAGCACGTTTTCTGAAATGTGCTCCTCCCGTCGCTCTGGTTGGGCGCGCATAGTAAAAAGTGCTCCTGGCAGCTAGAGAGTGCCGCGTTGACCACTGCGCAAGAAGAAATAAGCACCTGCAACGTTTGGTTTAGGTTTTAGGTGCATTTTTTAATTTTATTGCTTGAATCGCATTCTCTCGACGAGCTGAGCACGTTTTCTGAAATGGGCTCCTCCCGTCGCTCTGGTTGGGTGCGCGTAGTAAAAAGTGCTCCTGGCAGCTAGAGAGTGCCGCGTTGACCACTGCGCAAGAAGAAATAAGCACCTGCAACGTTTGGTTTAGGTTTTAGGTACACTTTTAATTTTATTGCTTAAATCGCATTTTCTCGACAAGCTGAGCACGTTTTCTGAAATGTGCTCCTCCCGTCGCTCTGGTTGGGTGCGCACAGTAAAAAGAGCTCCTGGCAGCTAGGGAGTGCCGCGTTGACCACTGCGCACAAAGAAATAAGCACCTGCAACGTTTGGTTTAGGTTTTAGGTGCATTTTTAATTTTATTGCTTAAATCGCATTTTCTCGACGAGCTGAGCACGTTTTCTGAAATGTCCTCCTCCCGTCACTCTGGTTGGGTGCGCACAGTAAAAAGTGCTCCTGGCAGCTAGGGAGTGCCGCGTTGAGCACTGCGCACGAAGAAATAAGCACCTGCAACGTTTGGTTTAGGTTTTAGGTGCATTTTTAATTTTATTGCTTAAATCGCATTTTCTCGACGAGCTGAGCACGTTTTCTGAAATGTGCTCCTCCCGTCACTCTGGTTGGGTGCGCACAGTAAAAAATGCTCTTGGCAGCTAGAGAGTGCCGCGTTGACCACTGCGCATGAAGAAATAAGCACCTGCAACGTTTGGTTTAGGTTTTATGTGCATTTTTAATTTTATTGCTTAAATCGCATTTTCTCGACGAGCTGAGCACGTTTTCTGAAATGTGCTCCTCCCGTCACTCTGGTTGGGTGCGCACAGTAAAAAGTGCTCCTGGCAGCTAGGGAGTGCCGCGTTGAGCACTGCGCACGAAGAAATAAGCACCTGCAACGTTTGGTTTAGGTTTTAGGTGCATTTTTAATTTTATTGCTTAAATCGCATTTTCTCGACGAGCTGAGCACGTTTTCTGAAATGGGCTCCTCCCGTCGCTCTGGTTGGGTGCGCACAGTAAAAAGAGCTCCTGGCAGCTAGGGAGTGCCGCGTTGACCACTGCGCACGAAGAAATAAGCACCTGCAACGTTTGGTTTAGGTTTTAGGTGCATTTTTTATTTTATTGCTTAAATCGCATTCTCTCGACGAGCTGAGCACGTTTTCTGAAATGTGCTCCTCCCGTCGCTCTGGTTGGGTGCGCGTAGTAAACAGTGCTCCTGGCAGCTAGAGAGTGCCGCGTTGACCACTGCGCATGAAGAAATAAGCACCTGCAACGTTTGGTTTAGGTTTTAGGTGCATTTTTAATCTTATTGCTTAAATCGCATTTTCTCGACGAGCTGAGCACGTTTTCTGAAATGTGCTCCTCCCGTCACTCTGGTTGGGTGCGCACAGTAAAAAGTGCTCTTGGCAGCTAGAGAGTGCCGCGTTGACCACTGCGCATGAAGAAATAAGCACCTGCAACGTTTGGTTTAGGTTTTAGGTGCATTTTTAATTTTATTGCTTAAATCGCATTTTCTCGACGAGCTGAGCACGTTTTCTGAAATGTGCTCCTCCCGTCACTCTGGTTGGGTGCGCACAGTAAAAAGTGCTCCTGGCAGCTCGGGAGTGCCGCGTTGAGCACTGCGCACGAAGAAATAAGCACCTGCAACGTTTGGTTTAGGTTTTAGGTGCATTTTTAATTTTATTGCTTAAGTTGCATTTTCTCGACAAGCTGAGCACGTTTTCTGAAATGGGCTCCTCCCGTCGCTCTGGTTGGGTGCGCACAGTAAAAAGAGCTCCTGGCAGCTAGGGAGTTCCGCGTTGACCACTGCGCACGAAGAAATAAGCACCTGCAACGTTTGGTTTAGGTTTTAGGTGCATTTTTTATTTTATTGCTTAAATCGCATTCTCTCGACGAGCTGAGCACGTTTTCTGAAATGTGCTCCTCCCGTCGCTCTGGTTGGGTGCACACAGTAAAAAGAGCTCCTGGCAGCGAGGGAGTGCCGCGTTGACCACTGCGCACGAAGAAATAAGCACCTGCAACGTTTGGTTTAGGTTTTAGGTGCATTTTTTATTTTATTGCTTAAATCGCATTCTCTCGACGAGCTGAGCACGTTTTCTAAAATGGGCTCCTCCCGTCGCTCTGGTTGGGTGCGCGTAGTAAAAAGTGCTCCTGGCAGCTAGAGAGTCCCGCGTTGACCACTGCGCATGAAGAAATAAGCACCTGCAACGTTTGGTTTAGGTTTTAGGTGCATTTTTAATTTTATTGCTTAAATCGCATTTTCTCGACGAGCTGAGCACGTTTTCTGAAATGTGCTCCTCCCGTCGCTCTGGTTGGGTGCGCACAGTAAAAAGAGCTCCTGGCAGCTAGGGAGTGCCGCGTTGACCACTGCGCACAAAGAAATAAGCACCTGCAACGTTTGGTTTAGGTTTTAGGTGCATTTTTTATTTTATTGCTTGAATCGCATTCTCTCGACGAGCTGAGCACGTTTTCTGAAATGGGCTCCTCCCGTCGCTCTGGTTGGGTGCGCGTAGTAAAAAGTGCTCCTGGCAGCTAGAGAGTGCCGCGTTGACCACTGCGCAAGAAGAAATAAGCACCTGCAACGTTTGGTTTAGGTTTTAGGTGCACTTTTAATTTTATTGCTTAAATCGCATTTTCTCGACAAGCTGAGCACGTTTTCTGAAATGTGCTCCTCCCGTCGCTCTGGTTGGGTGCGCACAGTAAAAAGAGCTCCTGGCAGCTAGGGAGTGCCGCGTTGACCACTGCGCACAAAGAAATAAGCACCTGCAACGTTTGGTTTAGGTTTTAGGTGCATTTTTTATTGTATTGCTTAAATCGCATTCTCTCGACGAGCTGAGCACGTTTTCTGAAATGTGCTCCTCCCGTCACTCTGGTTGGGTGCGCGTAGTAAAAAGTGCTCCTGGCAGCTAGAGAGTGCCGCGTTGACCACTGCGCATGAAGAAATAAGCACCTGCAACGTTTGGTTTAGGTTTTAGGTGCATTTTTAATCTTATTGCTTAAATCGCATTATCTCGACGAGCTGAGCACGTTTTCTGAAATGTGCTCCTCCCGTCACTCTGGTTGGGTGCGCACAGTAAAAAGTGCTCTTGGCAGCTAGAGAGTGCCGCGTTGACCACTGCGCATGAAGAATAAAGCACCTGCAACGTTTGGTTTAGGTTTTAGGTGCATTTTTAATTTTATTGCTTAAATCGCATTTTCTCGACGAGCTGAGCACGTTTTCTGAAATGTGCTCCTCCCGTCACTCTGGTTGGGTGCGCACAGTAAAAAGTGCTCTTGGCAGCTAGAGAGTGCCGCGTTGACCACTGCGCATGAAGAACTAACCACCTGCAACGTTTGGTTTAGGTTTTAGGTGCATTTTTAATTTTATTGCTTAAATCGCATTTTCTCGACGAGCTGAGCACGTTTTCTGAAATGTGCTCCTCCCGTCACTCTGGTTGGGTGCGCATAGTAAAAAGTGCTCTTGGCAGCTAAAGAGTGCCGCGTTGACCACTGCGCACAAAGAAATAAGCACCTGCAACCTTTGGTTTAGGTTTTAGGTGCATTTTAAATTTTATTGCTTAAATCGCATTTTCTCGACGAGCTGAGCACGTTTTCTGAAATGTGCTCCTCCCGTCGCTCTGGTTGGGCGCGCATAGTAAAAAGTGCTCCTGGCAGCTAGAGAGTGCCGCGTTGACCACTGCACATGAAGAAATAAGCACCTGCAACGTTTGGTTTAGGTCTAGGTGCATTTTTAATTTTATTGCTTAAATCGCATTTTCTTGACGAGCTGAGCACGTTTTCTGAAATGTGCTCCTCCCGTCGCTCTGGTTTGGTGCGCACAGTAAAAAGTGCTCTTGGCAGCTAGAGAGTGCCGCGTTGACCACTGCGCATGAAGAAATAAGCACCTGCAACGTTTGGTTTAGGTTTTAGGTGCATTTTTAATTTTATTGCTTAAATCGCATTTTCTCGACGAGCTGAGCACGTTTTCTGAAATGTGCTCCTCCCGTCACTCTGGTTGGGTGCGCACAGTAAAAAGTGCTCCTGGCAGCTAGGGAGTGCCGCGTTGAGCACTGCGCACGAAGAAATAAGCACCTGCAACGTTTGGTTTAGGTTTTAGGCGCATTTTTAATTTTATTGCTTAAATCTCATTTTCTCGACGAGCTGAGCACGTTTTCTGAAATGTGCTCCTCCCGTCACTCTGGTTGGGTGCGCACAGTAAAAAGTGCTCCTGGCAGCTAGGGAGTGCCGCGTTGAGCACTGCGCAAGAAGAAATAAGCACCTGCAACGTTTGGTTTAGGTTTTAGGTGCACTTTTAATTTTATTGCTCAAATCGCATTTTCTCGACAAGCTGAGCACGTTTTCTGAAATGTGCTCCTCCCGTCGCTCTGGTTGGGTGCGCACAGTAAAAAGAGCTCCTGGCAGCTAGGGAGTGCCGCGTTGACCACTGCGCACGAAGAAATAAGCACCTGCAACGTTTGGTTTAGGTTTTAGGTGCATTTTTAATTTTATTGCTTAAATCGCATTCTCTCGACGAGCTGAGCACGTTTTCTGAAATGTGCTCCTCCCGTCGCTCTGGTTGGGCGCGCATAGTAAAAACTGCTCCTGGCAGCTAGAGAGTGCCGCGTTGACCACTGCGCATGAAGAAATAAGCACCTGCAACGTTTGGTTTAGGTTTTAGGTGCATTTTTAATTTTATTGCTTAAATCGCATTTTCTCGACAAGCTGAGCACGTTTTCTGAAATGTGCTCCTCCCGTCACTCTGGTTGGGTGCGTACAGTAAAAAGTGTTCTTGGCAGCTAGAGAGTGCCGCGTTGACCACTGTGCATGAAGAAATAACCACCTGCAACGTTTGGTTTAGGTTTTAGGTGCATTTTTAATTTTGTTGCTTAAATCGCATTTTCTCGACGAGCTGAGCACGTTTTCTGAAATGTGCTCCTCCCGTCACTCTGGTTGGGTGCGCATAGTAAAAAGTGCTCTTGGCAGCTAAAGAGTGCCGCGTTGACCACTGCGCACAAAGAAATAAGCACCTGCAACGTTTGGTTTAGGTTTTAGGTACATTTTAAATTTTATTGCTTAAATCGCATTTTCTCGACGAGCTGAGCAAGTTTTCTGAAATGTGCTCCTCCCGTCGCTCTGGTTGTGCGCGCATAGTAAAAAGTGCTCCTGGCAGCTAGAGAGTGCCGCGTTGACCACTGCACATGAAGAAATAAGCACCTGCAACGTTTGGTTTAGGTTTTAGGTGCATTTTTAATTTTATTGCTTAAATCGCATTTTCTCGACGAGCTGAGCACGTTTTCTGAAATGTGATCCTCCCGTCGCTCTGGTTGGGTGCGCATAGTAAAAAGTGCTCTTGGCAGCTAGAGAGTGCCGCGTTGACCACTGCGCATGAAGAAATAAGCACCTGCAACGTTTGGTTTAGGTTTTAGGTGCATTTTTAATTTTATTGCTTAAATCGCATTTTCTCGACGAGCTGAGCACGTTTTCTGAAATGTCCTCCTCCCGTCACTCTGGTTGGGTGCGCACAGTAAAAAGTGCTCCTGGCAGCTAGGGAGTGCCGCGTTGAGCACTGCGCACGAAGAAATAAGCACCTGCAACGTTTGGTTTAGGTTTTAGGTGCATTTTTAATTTTATTGCTTAAATCGCATTTTCTCGACGAGCTGAGCACGTTTTCTGAAATGTGCTCCTCCCGTCACTCTGGTTGGGTGCGCACAGTAAAAAATGCTCTTGGCAGCTAGAGAGTGCCGCGTTGACCACTGCGCATGAAGAAATAAGCACCTGCAACGTTTGGTTTAGGTTTTATGTGCATTTTTAATTTTATTGCTTAAATCGCATTTTCTCGACGAGCTGAGCACGTTTTCTGAAATGTGCTCCTCCCGTCACTCTGGTTGGGTGCGCACAGTAAAAAGTGCTCCTGGCAGCTAGGGAGTGCCGCGTTGAGCACTGCGCACGAAGAAATAAGCACCTGCAACGTTTGGTTAAGGTTTTAGGTGCATTTTTAATTTTATTGCTTAAATCGCATTTTCTCGACGAGCTGAGCACGTTTTCTGAAATGGGCTCCTCCCGTCGCTCTGGTTGGGTGCGCACAGTAAAAAGAGCTCCTGGCAGCTAGGGAGTGCCGCGTTGACCACTGCGCACGAAGAAATAAGCACCTGCAACGTTTGGTTTAGGTTTTAGGTGCATTTTTTATTTTATTGCTTAAATCGCATTCTCTCGACGAGCTGAGCACGTTTTCTGAAATGTGCTCCTCCCGTCGCTCTGGTTGGGTGCGCGTAGTAAAAAGTGCTCCTGGCAGCTAGAGAGTGCCGCGTTGACCACTGCGCATGAAGAAATAAGCACCTGCAACGTTTGGTTTAGGTTTTAGGTGCATTTTTAATCTTATTGCTTAAATCGCATTTTCTCGACGAGCTGAGCACGTTTTCTGAAATGTGCTCCTCCCGTCACTCTGGTTGGGTGCGCACAGTAAAAAGTGCTCTTGGCAGCTAGAGAGTGCCGCGTTGACCACTGCGCATGAAGAAATAAGCACCTGCAACGTTTGGTTTAGGTTTTAGGTGCATTTTTAATTTTATTGCTTAAATCGCATTTTCTCGACGAGCTGAGCACGTTTTCTGAAATGTGCTCCTCCCGTCACTCTGGTTGGGTGCGCACAGTAAAAAGTGCTCCTGGCAGCTCGGGAGTGCCGCGTTGAGCACTGCGCACGAAGAAATAAGCACCTGCAACGTTTGGTTTAGGTTTTAGGTGCATTTTTAATTTTATTGCTTAAGTTGCATTTTCTCGACGAGCTGAGCACGTTTTCTGAAATGGGCTCCTCCCGTCGCTTTGGTTGGGTGCGCACAGTAAAAAGAGCTCCTGGCAGCTAGGGAGTTCCGCGTTGACCACTGCGCACGAAGAAATAAGCACCTGCAACGTTTGGTTTAGGTTTTAGGTGCATTTTTTATTTTATTGCTTAAATCGCATTCTCTCGACGAGCTGAGCACGTTTTCTGAAATGTGCTCCTCCCGTCGCTCTGGTTGGGTGCACACAGTAAAAAGAGCTCCTGGCAGCGAGGGAGTGCCGCGTTGACCACTGCGCACGAAGAAATAAGCACCTGCAACGTTTGGTTTAGGTTTTAGGTGCATTTTTTATTTTATTGCTTAAATCGCATTCTCTCGACGAGCTGAGCACGTTTTCTGAAATGGGCTCCTCCCGTCGCTCTGGTTGGGTGCGCGTAGTAAAAAGTGCTCCTGGCAGCTAGAGAGTCCCGCGTTGACCACTGCGCATGAAGAAATAAGCACCTGCAACGTTTGGTTTAGGTTTTAGGTGCATTTTTAATTTTATTGCTTAAATCGCATTTTCTCGACGAGCTGAGCACGTTTTCTGAAATGTGCTCCTCCCGTCGCTCTGGTTGGGTGCGCACAGTAAAAAGAGCTCCTGGCAGCTAGGGAGTGCCGCGTTGACCACTGCGCACAAAGAAATAAGCACCTGCAACGTTTGGTTTAGGTTTTAGGTGCATTTTTTATTGTATTGCTTAAATCGCATTCTCTCGACGAGCTGAGCACGTTTTCTGAAATGTGCTCCTCCCGTCGCTCTGGTTGGGTGCGCGTAGTAAAAAGTGCTCCTGGCAGCTAGAGAGTGCCGCGTTGACCACTGCGCATGAAGAAATAAGCACCTGCAACGTTTGGTTTAGGTTTTAGGTGCATTTTTAATCTTATTGCTTAAATCGCATTTTCTCGACGAGCTGAGCACGTTTTCTGAAATGTGCTCCTCCCGTCACTCTGGTTGGGTGCGCACAGTAAAAAGTGCTCTTGGCAGCTAGAGAGTGCCGCGTTGACCACTGCGCATGAAGAAATAAGCACCTGCAACGTTTGGTTTAGGTTTTAGGTGCATTTTTAATTTTCTTGCTTAAATCGCATTTTCTCGACGAGCTGAGCACGTTTTCTGAAATGTGCTCCTCCCGTCACTCTGGTTGGGTGCGCACAGTAAAAAGTTCTCCTGGCAGCTAGAGAGTGCCGCGTTGACCACTGCGCATGAAGAAATAAGCACCTGCAACGTTTGGTTTAGGTTTTAGGTGCATTTTTAATCTTATTGCTTAAATCGCATTTTCTCGACGAGCTGAGCACGTTTTCTGAAATGTGCTCCTCCCGTCGCTCTGGTTGGGTGCGCGTAGTAAAAAGTGCTCCTGGCAGCTAGAGAGTGCCGCGTTGACCACTGCGCATGAAGAAATAATCACCTGCAACGTTTGGTTTAGGTTTTAGGTGCATTTTTGATTTTATTGCTTAAATCGCATTCTCTCGACGAGCTGAGCACGTTTTCTGAAATGTGCTCCTCCCGTCGCTCTGGTTGGTTGCGCACAGTAAAAAGTGCTCTTGGCAGCTCGGGAGTGCCGCGTTGACCACTGCACATGAAGAAATAACCACCTGCAACGTTTGGTTTAGGTTTTAGGTGCATTTTTAATTTTATTGCTTAAATCGCATTTTCTCGACGAGCTGAGCAGGTTTTCTGAAATGTGCTCCTCCCGTCACTCTGGTTGGGTGCGCATAGTAAAAAGTGCTCTTGGCAGCTAAAGCGTGCCACGTTGACCACTGCGCACAAAGAAATAAGCACCTGCAACATTTGGTTTAGGTTTTAGGTGCATTTTAAATTTTATTGCTTAAATCGCATTTCCTCGACGAGCTGAGCACGTTTTCTGAAATGTGCTCCTCCCGTCGCTCTGGTTGTGCGCGCAAAGTAAAAAGTGCTCCTGGCAGCTAGAGAGTGCCGCGTTGACCACTGCACATGAAGAAATAAGCACCTGCAACGTTTGGTTTAGGTTTTAGGTGCATTTTTAATTTTATTGCTTAAATCGCATTTTCTCGACGAGCTGAGCACGTTTTCTGAAATGTGCTCCTCCCGTCGCTCTGGTTGGATGCGCACAGTAAAAAGTGCTCTTGGCAGCTAGAGAGTGCCGCGTTGACCACTGCACATGAAGAAATAAGCACCTGCAACGTTTGGTTTAGGTTTTAGGTTGCATTTTTAATTTTATTGCTTAAATCGCATTTTCTCGACGAGCTGAGCACGTTTTCTGAAATGTGCTCCTCCCGTCACTCTGGTTGGGTGCGCACAGTAAAAAGTGCTCCTGGCAGCTAGGGAGTGCCGCGTTGAGCACTGCGCACGAAGAAATAAGCACCTGCAACGTTTGGTTTAGGTTGTAGGTGCATTTTTAATTTTATTGCTTAAATCGCATTTTCTCGACGAGCTGAGCACGTTTTCTGAAATGTGCTCCTCCCGTAACTCTGGTTGGGTGCGCACAGTAAAAAGTGCTCTTGGCAGCTAGAGAGTGCCGCGTTGACCACTGCGCATGAAGAAATAAGCACCTGCAACGTTTGGTTTAGGTTTAAGGTGCATTTTTAATTTTATTGCTTAAATCGCATTTTCTCGACGAGCTGAGCACGTTTTCTGAAATGTGCTCCTCCCGTCACTCTGGTTGGGTGCGCACAGTAAAAAGTGCTCCTGGCAGCTAGGGAGTGCCGCGTTGAGCACTGCGCACGAAGAAATAAGCACCTGCAACGTTTGGTTTAGGTTTTAGGTGCATTTTTAATTTTATTGCTTAAATCGCATTTTCTCGACGAGCTGAGCACGTTTTCTGAAATGGGCTCCTCCCGTCGCTCTGGTTGGGTGCGCACAGTAAAAAGAGCTCCTGGCAGCTAGGGAGTTCCGCGTTGACCACTGCGCACGAATAAATAAGCACCTGCAACGTTTGGTTTAGGTTTTAGGTGCATTTTTTATTTTATTCTTTAAATCGCATTCTCTCGACGAGCTGAGCACGTTTTCTGAAATGTGCTCCTCCCGTCGCTCTGGTTGGGTGCACACAGTAAAAAGAGCTCCTGGCAGCTAGGGAGTGCCGCGTTGACCACTGCGCACGAAGAAATAAGCACCTGCAACGTTTGGTTTAGGTTTTAGGTGCATTTTTTATTTTATTGCTTAAATCGCATTCTCTCGACGAGCTGAGCACGTTTTCTGAAATGTGCTCCTCCCGTCGCTCTGGTTGGGTGCGCGTAGTAAAAAGTGCTCCTGGCAGCTAGAGAGTGCCGCGTTGACCACTGCGCATGAAGAAATAAGCACCTGCAACGTTTGGTTTAGGTTTTAGGTGCATTTTTAATTTTATTGCTTAAATCGCATTTTCTCGACGAGCTGAGCACGTTTTCTGAAATGTGCTCCTCCCGTCGCTCTGGTTGGGTGCGCAAAGTAAAAAGAACTCCTGGCAGCTAGGGAGTGCCGCGTTGACCACTGCGCACGAAGAAATAAGCACCTGCAACGTTTGGTTTAGGTTTTAGGTGCATTTTTTATTTTATTGCTTAAATCGCATTCTCTCGACGAGCTGAGCACGTTTTCTGAAATGTGCTCCTCCCGTCGCTCTGGTTGGGTGCGCGTAGTAAAAAGTGCTCCTGGCAGCTAGAGAGTGCCGCGTTGACCACTGCGCATGAAGAAATAAGCACCTGCAACGTTTGGTTTAGGTTTTAGGTGCATTTTTAATTTTATTGCTTAAATCGCATTTTCTCGACAAGCTGAGCACGGTTTCTGAAATGTGCTCCTCCCGTCGCTCTGGTTGGGTGCGCACAGTAAAAAGAGCTCCTGGCAGCTAGGGAGTGCCGCGTTGACCACTGCGCACGAAGAAATAAGCACCTGCAACGTTTGGTTTAGGTTTTAGGTGCATTTTTAATTTTATTGCTTAAATCGCATTCTCTCGACGAGCTGAGCACGTTTTCTGAAATGTGCTCCTCCCGTGACTTTGGTTGGGTGCGCACAGTAAAAAGTGCTCCTGGCAGCGAGGGAGTGCCGCGTTGAGCACTACGCACGAAGAAATAAGCACCTGCAACGTTTGGTTTAGGTTTTAGCTGCATTTTTAATTTTATTGCTTGAATCGCATTTTCTCGACAAGCTGAGCACGTTTTCTGAAATGTGCTCCTCCCGTCGCTCTGGTTGGGTGCGCACAGTAAAAAGAGCTCCTGGCAGCTAGGGAGTTCCGCGTTGACCACTGCGCACGAAGAAATAAGCACCTGCAACGTTTGGTTTAGGTTTTAGGTGCATTTTTAATTTTATTGCTTAAATCGCATTCTCTCGACGAGCTGAGCACGTTTTCTGAAATGTGCTCCTCCCGTCGCTCTGGTTGGGTGCGCACAGTAAAAAGTGCTCTTGGCAGCTCGGGAGTGCCGCGTTGACCACTGCGCATGAAGAAATAAGCACCTGCAACGTTTGGTTTAGGTTTTAGGTGCATTTTTAATTTTATTGCTTAAATCGCATTTTCTCGACGAGCTGAGCACGTTTTCTGAAATGTGCTCCTCCCGTCGCTCTGGTTGGGCGCGCATAGTAAAAAGTGCTCCTGGCAGCTAGAGAGTGCCGCGTTGACCACTGCGCAAGAAGAAATAAGCACCTGCAACGTTTGGTTTAGGTTTTAGGTGCATTTTTAATTTTATTGCTTAAATCGCATTTTCTCGACAAGCTGAGCACGTTTTCTGAAATGTGCTCCTCCCGTCGCTCTGGTTGGGTGCGCACAGTAAAAAGAGCTCCTGGCAGCTAGGGAGTGCCGCGTTGACCACTGCGCACGAAGAAATAAGCACCTGCAACGTTTGGTTTAGGTTTTAGGTACATTTTTAATTTTATTGCTTAAATCGCATTCTCTCGACGAGCTGAGCACGTTTTCTGAAATGTGCTCCTCCCGTCGCTCTGGTTGGGCGCGCATAGTAAAAAGTGCTCCTGGCAGCTAGAGAGTGCCGCGTTGACCACTGCGCATGAAGAAATAAGCACCTGCAACGTTTGGTTTAGGTTTTAGGTGCATTTTTAATTTAATTGCTTAAATCGCATTTTCTCGACAAGCTGAGCACGTTTTCTGAAATGTGCTCCTCCCGTCGCTCTGGTTGGGTGCGCATAGGAAAAAGTGCTCCTGGCAGCTAGAGAGTGCCGCGTTGACCACTGCGCTTGAAGAAATAACCACCTGCAACGTTTGGTTTAGGTTTTGGGTGCATTTTTAATTTTATTGCTTAAATCGCATTTTCTCGACGAGCTGAGCACGTTTTCTGAAATGTGCTCCTCCCGTCACTCTGGTTGGGTGCGCATAGTAAAAAGTGCTCTCGGCAGCTAGGGAGTGCCGCGTTGACCACTGCACATGAAGAAATAAGCACCTGCAACGTTTGGTTTAGGTTTTAGGTGCATTTTTAATTTTATTGCTTACATCGCATTTTCTCGACGAGCTGAGCACGTTTTCTGAAATGTGCTCCTCCCGTCACTCTGGTTGGGTGCGCACAGTAAAAAGTGCTCTTGGCAGCTAGAGAGTGCCGCGTTGACCACTGCGCACGAAGAAATAAGCACCTGCAACGTTTGGTTTAGGTTTTAGGTGCATTTTTAATTTTATTGCTTAAATCGCATTTTCTCGACGAGCTGAGCACGTTTTCTGAAATGTGCTCCTCCCGTCGCTCTGGTTGGGTGCGCACAGTAAAAAGAGCTCCTGGCAGCTAGGGAGTTCCGCGTTGACCACTGCGCACGAAGAAATAAGCACCTGCAGCGTTTGGTTTAGGTTTTAGGTGCATTTTTAATTTTATTGCTTAAATCGCATTCTCTCGACGAGCTGAGCACGTTTTCTGAAATGTGCTCCTCCCGTCGCTCTGGTTGGTTGCGCACAGTAAAAAGTGCTCTTGGCAGCTCGGGAGTGCCGCGTTGACCATTGCGCATGAAGAAATAACCACCTGCAACGTTTGGTTTAGGTTTTAGGTGCATTTTTAATTTTATTGCTTAAATCGCATTTTCTCGACGAGCTGAGCACGTTTTCTGAAATGTGCTCCTCCCGTCACTCTGGTTGGGTGCGCATAGTAAAAAGTTCTCTTGGCAGCTAAAGAGTGCCGCGTTGACCACTGCGCACAAAGAAATAAGCACCTGCAACGTTTGGTTTAGGTTTTAGGTGCATTTTAAATTTTATTGCTTAAATCGCATTTTCTCGACGAGCTGAGCACGTTTTCTGAAATGTGCTCCTCCCGTCGCTCTGGTTGTGCGCGCATAGTAAAAAGTGCTCCTGGCAGCTAGGGAGTGCCGCGTTGAGCACTGCGCACGAAGAAATAAGCACCTGCAACGTTTGGTTTAGGTTTTAGGTGCATTTTTAATTTTATTGCTTAAATCGCATTTTCTCGACGAGCTGAGCACGTTTTCTGAAATGTGCTCCTCCCGTCACTCTGGTTGGGTGCGCACAGTAAAAAGTTCTCTTGGCAGCTAGAGAGTGCCGCGTTGACCACTGCGCATGAAGAAATAAGCACCTGCAACGTTTGGTTTAGGTTTTAGATGCATTTTTAATTTTATTGCTTAAATCGCATTTTCTCGACGAGCTGAGCACGTTTTCTGAAATGTGCTCCTCCCGTCACTCTGGTTGGGTGCGCACAGTAAAAAGTGCTCCTGACAGCTAGAGAGTGCCGCGTTGACCACTGCGCATGAAGAAATAAGCACCTGCAACGTTTGATTTAGGTTTTAGGTGCATTTTTAATCTTATTGCTTAAATCGCATTTTCTCGACGAGCTGAGCACGTTTTCTGAAATGTGCTCCTCCCGTCACTCTGGTTGGGTGCGCACAGTAAAAAGTGCTCTTGGCAGCTAGAGAGTGCCGCGTTGACCACTGCGCATGAAGAAATAAGCACCTGCAACGTTTGGTTTAGGTTTTAGGTGTATTTTTAATTTTATTGCTTAAATCGCATTTTCTCGACGAGCTGAGCACGTTTTCTGAAATGTGCTCCTCCCGTCACTCTGGTTGGGTGCGCACAGTAAAAAGTGCTCCTGGCATCTAGGGAGTGCCGCGTTGAGCACTGCGCACGAAGAAATAAGCACCTGCAACGTTTGGTTTAGGTTTTAGGTGCATTTTTAATTTTATTGCTTAAATCGCATTTTCTCGACGAGCTGAGCACGTTTTCTGAAATGTGCTCCTCCCGTCACTCTGGTTGAGTGCGCACAGTAAAAAGTGCTCGTGGCAGCTAGGGAGTTCCGCGTTGACCACTGCGCACGAAGAAATAAGCACCTGCAACGTTTGGTTTAGGTTTTAGGTGCATTTTTAATTTTATTGCTTAAATCGCATTTTCTCGACGAGCTGAGCACGTTTTCTGAAATGTGCTCCTCCCGTCACTCTGGTTGTGTGCGCACAGTAAAAAGGGCTCTTGGCAGCTAGAGAGTGCCGCGTTGACCACTGCGCATGAAGAAATAACCACCTGCAACGTTTGGTTTAGGTTTTAGGTGCATTTTTAATTTTATTGCTTAAATCGCATTTTCTCGACGAGCTGAGCAGGTTTTCTGAAATGTGCTCCTCCCGTCACTCTGGTTGGGTGCGCATAGTAAAAAGTGCTCTTGGCAGCTAAAGAGTGCCGCGTTGACCACTGCGCACAAAGAAATAAGCACCTGCAACGTTTGGTTTAGGTTTTAGGTGCATTTTAAATTTTATTGCTTAAATCGCATGTCCTCGACGAGCTGAGCACGTTTTCTGAAATGTGCTCCTCCCGTCACTCTGGTTGTGCGCGCATAGTAAAAAGAGCTCCTGGCAGCTAGAGAGTGCCGCGTTGACCACTGCACATGAAGAAATAAGCACCTGCAACGTTTGGTTTAGGTTTTAGGTGCATTTTTAATTTTATTGCTTAAATCGCATTTTCTCGACGAGCTGAGCACGTTTTCTGAAATGTGCTCCTCCCGTCGCTCTGGTTGGGTGCGCACAGTAAAAAGTGCTCTTGGCAGCTAGAGAGTGCCGCGTTGACCACTGTACATGAAGAAATAAGCACCTGCAACGTTTGGTTTAGGTTTTAGGTGCATTTTTAATTTTATTGCTTAAATCGCATTTTCTCGACGAGCTGAGCACGTTTTCTGAAATGTGCTCCTCCCGTCACTCTGGTTGGGTGCGCACAGTAAAAAGTGCTCCTGGCAGCTAGGGAGTGCCGCGTTGAGCACTGCGCACGAAGAAATAAGAACCTGCAACGTTTGGTTTAGGTTTTAGGTGCATTTTTAATTTTATTGCTTAAATCGCATTTTCTCGACGAGCTGAGCTTTTCTGAAATGTGCTCCTCCCGTCACTCTGGTTCAGTGCGCACAGTAAAAAGTGCTCTTGGCAGCTAGAGAGTGCCGCGTTGACCACTGCGCATGAAGAAATAAGCACCTGCAACGTTTGGTTTAGGTTTTAGGTGCATTTTTAATTTTATTGCTTAAATCGCATTTTCTCGACGAGCTGAGCACGTTTTCTGAAATGTGCTCCTCCCGTCACTCTGGTTGGGTGCGCACAGTAAAAAGTGCTCCTGGCAGCTAGGGAGTGCCGCGTTGAGCACTGCGCACGAAGAAATAAGCACCTGCAACGATTGGTTTAGGTTTTAGGTGCATTTTTAATTTTATTGCTTAAATCGCATTTTCTCGACGAGCTGAGCACGTTTTCTGAAATGGGCTCCTCCCGTCGCTCTGGTTGGGTGCGCACAGTAAAAAGAGCTCCTGGCAGCTAGGGAGTTCCGCGTTGACCACTGCGCACGAAGAAATAAGCACCTGCAACGTTTGGTTTAGGTTTTAGGTGCATTTTTAATTTTATTGCTTAAATCGCATTTTCTCGACAAGCTGAGCACGTTTTCTGAAATGTGCTCCTCCCGTCGCTCTGGTTGGGTGCGCACAGTAAAAAGAGCTCCTGGCAGCTAGGGAGTGCCGCGTTGACCACTGCGCACGAAGAAATAAGCACCTGCAACGTTTGGTTTAGGTTTTAGGTACATTTTTAATTTTATTGCTTAAATCGCATTCTCTCGACGAGCTGAGCACGTTTTCTTAAATGTGCTCCTCCCGTCGCTCTGGTTGGGCGCGCATAGTAAAATGTGCTCCTGGCAGCTAGAGAGTGCCGCGTTGACCACTGCGCATGAAGAAATAAGCACCTGCAACGTTTGGTTTAGGTTTTAGGTGCATTTTTAATTTAATTGCTTAAATCGCATTTTCTCGACAAGCTGAGCACGTTTTCTGAAATGTGCTCCTCCCGTCGCTCTGGTTGGGTGCGCATAGGAAAAAGTGCTCTTGGCAGCTAGAGAGTGCCGCGTTGACCACTGCGCTTGAAGAAATAACCACCTGCAACGTTTGGTTTAGGTTTTGGGTGCATTTTTAATTTTATTGCTTAAATCGCATTTTCTCGACGAGCTGAGCACGTTTTCTGAAATGTGCTCCTCCCGTCACTCTGGTTGGGTGCGAATAGTAAAAAGTGCTCTCGGCAGCTAGGGAGTGCCGCGTTGACCACTGCACAT
Organism: Syngnathus floridae; assembly: GCF_059516105.1. Lineage (NCBI taxonomy): Eukaryota > Metazoa > Chordata > Actinopteri > Syngnathiformes > Syngnathidae > Syngnathus > Syngnathus floridae. The sequence goes on along the minus strand of NW_028284130.1, from coordinate 18,895 downwards.
GAAGAAATAAGCACCTGCAACGTTTGGTTTAGGTTTTAGGTGCATTTTTTATTTTATTGCTTAAATCGCATTCTCTCGACGAGCTGAGCACGTTTTCTGAAATGTGCTCCTCCCGTCGCTCTGGTTGGGTGCACACAGTAAAAAGAGCTCCTGGCAGCGAGGGAGTGCCGCGTTGACCACTGCGCACGAAGAAATAAGCACCTGCAACGTTTGGTTTAGGTTTTAGGTGCATTTTTTATTTTATTGCTTAAATCGCATTCTCTCGACGAGCTGAGCACGTTTTCTGAAATGGGCTCCTCCCGTCGCTCTGGTTGGGTGCGCGTAGTAAAAAGTGCTCCTGGCAGCTAGAGAGTCCCGCGTTGACCACTGCGCATGAAGAAATAAGCACCTGCAACGTTTGGTTTAGGTTTTAGGTGCATTTTTAATTTTATTGCTTAAATCGCATTTTCTCGACGAGCTGAGCACGTTTTCTGAAATGTGCTCCTCCCGTCGCTCTGGTTGGGTGCGCACAGTAAAAAGAGCTCCTGGCAGCTAGGGAGTGCCGCGTTGACCACTGCGCACAAAGAAATAAGCACCTGCAACGTTTGGTTTAGGTTTTAGGTGCATTTTTTATTGTATTGCTTAAATCGCATTCTCTCGACGAGCTGAGCACGTTTTCTGAAATGTGCTCCTCCCGTCGCTCTGGTTGGGTGCGCGTAGTAAAAAGTGCTCCTGGCAGCTAGAGAGTGCCGCGTTGACCACTGCGCATGAAGAAATAAGCACCTGCAACGTTTGGTTTAGGTTTTAGGTGCATTTTTAATCTTATTGCTTAAATCGCATTTTCTCGACGAGCTGAGCACGTTTTCTGAAATGTGCTCCTCCCGTCACTCTGGTTGGGTGCGCACAGTAAAAAGTGCTCTTGGCAGCTAGAGAGTGCCGCGTTGACCACTGCGCATGAAGAAATAAGCACCTGCAACGTTTGGTTTAGGTTTTAGGTGCATTTTTAATTTTCTTGCTTAAATCGCATTTTCTCGACGAGCTGAGCACGTTTTCTGAAATGTGCTCCTCCCGTCACTCTGGTTGGGTGCGCACAGTAAAAAGTTCTCCTGGCAGCTAGAGAGTGCCGCGTTGACCACTGCGCATGAAGAAATAAGCACCTGCAACGTTTGGTTTAGGTTTTAGGTGCATTTTTAATCTTATTGCTTAAATCGCATTTTCTCGACGAGCTGAGCACGTTTTCTGAAATGTGCTCCTCCCGTCGCTCTGGTTGGGTGCGCGTAGTAAAAAGTGCTCCTGGCAGCTAGAGAGTGCCGCGTTGACCACTGCGCATGAAGAAATAATCACCTGCAACGTTTGGTTTAGGTTTTAGGTGCATTTTTGATTTTATTGCTTAAATCGCATTCTCTCGACGAGCTGAGCACGTTTTCTGAAATGTGCTCCTCCCGTCGCTCTGGTTGGTTGCGCACAGTAAAAAGTGCTCTTGGCAGCTCGGGAGTGCCGCGTTGACCACTGCACATGAAGAAATAACCACCTGCAACGTTTGGTTTAGGTTTTAGGTGCATTTTTAATTTTATTGCTTAAATCGCATTTTCTCGACGAGCTGAGCAGGTTTTCTGAAATGTGCTCCTCCCGTCACTCTGGTTGGGTGCGCATAGTAAAAAGTGCTCTTGGCAGCTAAAGCGTGCCACGTTGACCACTGCGCACAAAGAAATAAGCACCTGCAACGTTTGGTTTAGGTTTTAGGTGCATTTTAAATTTTATTGCTTAAATCGCATTTCCTCGACGAGCTGAGCACGTTTTCTGAAATGTGCTCCTCCCGTCGCTCTGGTTGTGCGCGCAAAGTAAAAAGTGCTCCTGGCAGCTAGAGAGTGCCGCGTTGACCACTGCACATGAAGAAATAAGCACCTGCAACGTTTGGTTTAGGTTTTAGGTGCATTTTTAATTTTATTGCTTAAATCGCATTTTCTCGACGAGCTGAGCACGTTTTCTGAAATGTGCTCCTCCCGTCGCTCTGGTTGGATGCGCACAGTAAAAAGTGCTCTTGGCAGCTAGAGAGTGCCGCGTTGACCACTGCACATGAAGAAATAAGCACCTGCAACGTTTGGTTTAGGTTTTAGGTTGCATTTTTAATTTTATTGCTTAAATCGCATTTTCTCGACGAGCTGAGCACGTTTTCTGAAATGTGCTCCTCCCGTCACTCTGGTTGGGTGCGCACAGTAAAAAGTGCTCCTGGCAGCTAGGGAGTGCCGCGTTGAGCACTGCGCACGAAGAAATAAGCACCTGCAACGTTTGGTTTAGGTTGTAGGTGCATTTTTAATTTTATTGCTTAAATCGCATTTTCTCGACGAGCTGAGCACGTTTTCTGAAATGTGCTCCTCCCGTAACTCTGGTTGGGTGCGCACAGTAAAAAGTGCTCTTGGCAGCTAGAGAGTGCCGCGTTGACCACTGCGCATGAAGAAATAAGCACCTGCAACGTTTGGTTTAGGTTTAAGGTGCATTTTTAATTTTATTGCTTAAATCGCATTTTCTCGACGAGCTGAGCACGTTTTCTGAAATGTGCTCCTCCCGTCACTCTGGTTGGGTGCGCACAGTAAAAAGTGCTCCTGGCAGCTAGGGAGTGCCGCGTTGAGCACTGCGCACGAAGAAATAAGCACCTGCAACGTTTGGTTTAGGTTTTAGGTGCATTTTTAATTTTATTGCTTAAATCGCATTTTCTCGACGAGCTGAGCACGTTTTCTGAAATGGGCTCCTCCCGTCGCTCTGGTTGGGTGCGCACAGTAAAAAGAGCTCCTGGCAGCTAGGGAGTTCCGCGTTGACCACTGCGCACGAATAAATAAGCACCTGCAACGTTTGGTTTAGGTTTTAGGTGCATTTTTTATTTTATTCTTTAAATCGCATTCTCTCGACGAGCTGAGCACGTTTTCTGAAATGTGCTCCTCCCGTCGCTCTGGTTGGGTGCACACAGTAAAAAGAGCTCCTGGCAGCTAGGGAGTGCCGCGTTGACCACTGCGCACGAAGAAATAAGCACCTGCAACGTTTGGTTTAGGTTTTAGGTGCATTTTTTATTTTATTGCTTAAATCGCATTCTCTCGACGAGCTGAGCACGTTTTCTGAAATGTGCTCCTCCCGTCGCTCTGGTTGGGTGCGCGTAGTAAAAAGTGCTCCTGGCAGCTAGAGAGTGCCGCGTTGACCACTGCGCATGAAGAAATAAGCACCTGCAACGTTTGGTTTAGGTTTTAGGTGCATTTTTAATTTTATTGCTTAAATCGCATTTTCTCGACGAGCTGAGCACGTTTTCTGAAATGTGCTCCTCCCGTCGCTCTGGTTGGGTGCGCAAAGTAAAAAGAACTCCTGGCAGCTAGGGAGTGCCGCGTTGACCACTGCGCACGAAGAAATAAGCACCTGCAACGTTTGGTTTAGGTTTTAGGTGCATTTTTTATTTTATTGCTTAAATCGCATTCTCTCGACGAGCTGAGCACGTTTTCTGAAATGTGCTCCTCCCGTCGCTCTGGTTGGGTGCGCGTAGTAAAAAGTGCTCCTGGCAGCTAGAGAGTGCCGCGTTGACCACTGCGCATGAAGAAATAAGCACCTGCAACGTTTGGTTTAGGTTTTAGGTGCATTTTTAATTTTATTGCTTAAATCGCATTTTCTCGACAAGCTGAGCACGGTTTCTGAAATGTGCTCCTCCCGTCGCTCTGGTTGGGTGCGCACAGTAAAAAGAGCTCCTGGCAGCTAGGGAGTGCCGCGTTGACCACTGCGCACGAAGAAATAAGCACCTGCAACGTTTGGTTTAGGTTTTAGGTGCATTTTTAATTTTATTGCTTAAATCGCATTCTCTCGACGAGCTGAGCACGTTTTCTGAAATGTGCTCCTCCCGTGACTTTGGTTGGGTGCGCACAGTAAAAAGTGCTCCTGGCAGCGAGGGAGTGCCGCGTTGAGCACTACGCACGAAGAAATAAGCACCTGCAACGTTTGGTTTAGGTTTTAGCTGCATTTTTAATTTTATTGCTTGAATCGCATTTTCTCGACAAGCTGAGCACGTTTTCTGAAATGTGCTCCTCCCGTCGCTCTGGTTGGGTGCGCACAGTAAAAAGAGCTCCTGGCAGCTAGGGAGTTCCGCGTTGACCACTGCGCACGAAGAAATAAGCACCTGCAACGTTTGGTTTAGGTTTTAGGTGCATTTTTAATTTTATTGCTTAAATCGCATTCTCTCGACGAGCTGAGCACGTTTTCTGAAATGTGCTCCTCCCGTCGCTCTGGTTGGGTGCGCACAGTAAAAAGTGCTCTTGGCAGCTCGGGAGTGCCGCGTTGACCACTGCGCATGAAGAAATAAGCACCTGCAACGTTTGGTTTAGGTTTTAGGTGCATTTTTAATTTTATTGCTTAAATCGCATTTTCTCGACGAGCTGAGCACGTTTTCTGAAATGTGCTCCTCCCGTCGCTCTGGTTGGGCGCGCATAGTAAAAAGTGCTCCTGGCAGCTAGAGAGTGCCGCGTTGACCACTGCGCAAGAAGAAATAAGCACCTGCAACGTTTGGTTTAGGTTTTAGGTGCATTTTTAATTTTATTGCTTAAATCGCATTTTCTCGACAAGCTGAGCACGTTTTCTGAAATGTGCTCCTCCCGTCGCTCTGGTTGGGTGCGCACAGTAAAAAGAGCTCCTGGCAGCTAGGGAGTGCCGCGTTGACCACTGCGCACGAAGAAATAAGCACCTGCAACGTTTGGTTTAGGTTTTAGGTACATTTTTAATTTTATTGCTTAAATCGCATTCTCTCGACGAGCTGAGCACGTTTTCTGAAATGTGCTCCTCCCGTCGCTCTGGTTGGGCGCGCATAGTAAAAAGTGCTCCTGGCAGCTAGAGAGTGCCGCGTTGACCACTGCGCATGAAGAAATAAGCACCTGCAACGTTTGGTTTAGGTTTTAGGTGCATTTTTAATTTAATTGCTTAAATCGCATTTTCTCGACAAGCTGAGCACGTTTTCTGAAATGTGCTCCTCCCGTCGCTCTGGTTGGGTGCGCATAGGAAAAAGTGCTCTTGGCAGCTAGAGAGTGCCGCGTTGACCACTGCGCTTGAAGAAATAACCACCTGCAACGTTTGGTTTAGGTTTTGGGTGCATTTTTAATTTTATTGCTTAAATCGCATTTTCTCGACGAGCTGAGCACGTTTTCTGAAATGTGCTCCTCCCGTCACTCTGGTTGGGTGCGCATAGTAAAAAGTGCTCTCGGCAGCTAGGGAGTGCCGCGTTGACCACTGCACATGAAGAAATAAGCACCTGCAACGTTTGGTTTAGGTTTTAGGTGCATTTTTAATTTTATTGCTTACATCGCATTTTCTCGACGAGCTGAGCACGTTTTCTGAAATGTGCTCCTCCCGTCACTCTGGTTGGGTGCGCACAGTAAAAAGTGCTCTTGGCAGCTAGAGAGTGCCGCGTTGACCACTGCGCACGAAGAAATAAGCACCTGCAACGTTTGGTTTAGGTTTTAGGTGCATTTTTAATTTTATTGCTTAAATCGCATTTTCTCGACGAGCTGAGCACGTTTTCTGAAATGTGCTCCTCCCGTCGCTCTGGTTGGGTGCGCACAGTAAAAAGAGCTCCTGGCAGCTAGGGAGTTCCGCGTTGACCACTGCGCACGAAGAAATAAGCACCTGCAGCGTTTGGTTTAGGTTTTAGGTGCATTTTTAATTTTATTGCTTAAATCGCATTCTCTCGACGAGCTGAGCACGTTTTCTGAAATGTGCTCCTCCCGTCGCTCTGGTTGGTTGCGCACAGTAAAAAGTGCTCTTGGCAGCTCGGGAGTGCCGCGTTGACCATTGCGCATGAAGAAATAACCACCTGCAACGTTTGGTTTAGGTTTTAGGTGCATTTTTAATTTTATTGCTTAAATCGCATTTTCTCGACGAGCTGAGCACGTTTTCTGAAATGTGCTCCTCCCGTCACTCTGGTTGGGTGCGCATAGTAAAAAGTTCTCTTGGCAGCTAAAGAGTGCCGCGTTGACCACTGCGCACAAAGAAATAAGCACCTGCAACGTTTGGTTTAGGTTTTAGGTGCATTTTAAATTTTATTGCTTAAATCGCATTTTCTCGACGAGCTGAGCACGTTTTCTGAAATGTGCTCCTCCCGTCGCTCTGGTTGTGCGCGCATAGTAAAAAGTGCTCCTGGCAGCTAGGGAGTGCCGCGTTGAGCACTGCGCACGAAGAAATAAGCACCTGCAACGTTTGGTTTAGGTTTTAGGTGCATTTTTAATTTTATTGCTTAAATCGCATTTTCTCGACGAGCTGAGCACGTTTTCTGAAATGTGCTCCTCCCGTCACTCTGGTTGGGTGCGCACAGTAAAAAGTTCTCTTGGCAGCTAGAGAGTGCCGCGTTGACCACTGCGCATGAAGAAATAAGCACCTGCAACGTTTGGTTTAGGTTTTAGGTGCATTTTAAATTTTATTGCTTAAATCGCATGTCCTCGACGAGCTGAGCACGTTTTCTGAAATGTGCTCCTCCCGTCACTCTGGTTGTGCGCGCATAGTAAAAAGAGCTCCTGGCAGCTAGAGAGTGCCGCGTTGACCACTGCACATGAAGAAATAAGCACCTGCAACGTTTGGTTTAGGTTTTAGGTGCATTTTTAATTTTATTGCTTAAATCGCATTTTCTCGACGAGCTGAGCACGTTTTCTGAAATGTGCTCCTCCCGTCGCTCTGGTTGGGTGCGCACAGTAAAAAGTGCTCTTGGCAGCTAGAGAGTGCCGCGTTGACCACTGTACATGAAGAAATAAGCACCTGCAACGTTTGGTTTAGGTTTTAGGTGCATTTTTAATTTTATTGCTTAAATCGCATTTTCTCGACGAGCTGAGCACGTTTTCTGAAATGTGCTCCTCCCGTCACTCTGGTTGGGTGCGCACAGTAAAAAGTGCTCCTGGCAGCTAGGGAGTGCCGCGTTGAGCACTGCGCACGAAGAAATAAGAACCTGCAACGTTTGGTTTAGGTTTTAGGTGCATTTTTAATTTTATTGCTTAAATCGCATTTTCTCGACGAGCTGAGCTTTTCTGAAATGTGCTCCTCCCGTCACTCTGGTTCAGTGCGCACAGTAAAAAGTGCTCTTGGCAGCTAGAGAGTGCCGCGTTGACCACTGCGCATGAAGAAATAAGCACCTGCAACGTTTGGTTTAGGTTTTAGGTGCATTTTTAATTTTATTGCTTAAATCGCATTTTCTCGACGAGCTGAGCACGTTTTCTGAAATGTGCTCCTCCCGTCACTCTGGTTGGGTGCGCACAGTAAAAAGTGCTCCTGGCAGCTAGGGAGTGCCGCGTTGAGCACTGCGCACGAAGAAATAAGCACCTGCAACGATTGGTTTAGGTTTTAGGTGCATTTTTAATTTTATTGCTTAAATCGCATTTTCTCGACGAGCTGAGCACGTTTTCTGAAATGGGCTCCTCCCGTCGCTCTGGTTGGGTGCGCACAGTAAAAAGAGCTCCTGGCAGCTAGGGAGTTCCGCGTTGACCACTGCGCACGAAGAAATAAGCACCTGCAACGTTTGGTTTAGGTTTTAGGTGCATTTTTAATTTTATTGCTTAAATCGCATTTTCTCGACAAGCTGAGCACGTTTTCTGAAATGTGCTCCTCCCGTCGCTCTGGTTGGGTGCGCACAGTAAAAAGAGCTCCTGGCAGCTAGGGAGTGCCGCGTTGACCACTGCGCACGAAGAAATAAGCACCTGCAACGTTTGGTTTAGGTTTTAGGTACATTTTTAATTTTATTGCTTAAATCGCATTCTCTCGACGAGCTGAGCACGTTTTCTTAAATGTGCTCCTCCCGTCGCTCTGGTTGGGCGCGCATAGTAAAATGTGCTCCTGGCAGCTAGAGAGTGCCGCGTTGACCACTGCGCATGAAGAAATAAGCACCTGCAACGTTTGGTTTAGGTTTTAGGTGCATTTTTAATTTAATTGCTTAAATCGCATTTTCTCGACAAGCTGAGCACGTTTTCTGAAATGTGCTCCTCCCGTCGCTCTGGTTGGGTGCGCATAGGAAAAAGTGCTCTTGGCAGCTAGAGAGTGCCGCGTTGACCACTGCGCTTGAAGAAATAACCACCTGCAACGTTTGGTTTAGGTTTTGGGTGCATTTTTAATTTTATTGCTTAAATCGCATTTTCTCGACGAGCTGAGCACGTTTTCTGAAATGTGCTCCTCCCGTCACTCTGGTTGGGTGCGAATAGTAAAAAGTGCTCTCGGCAGCTAGGGAGTGCCGCGTTGACCACTGCACATGAAGAAATAAGCACCTGCAACGTTTGGTTTAGGTTTTAGGTGCATTTTTAATTTTATTGCTTAAATCGCATTTTCTCGACGAGCTGAGCACGTTTTCTGAAATGTGCTCCTCCCGTCACTCTGGTTGGGTGCGCACAGTAAAAAGTGCTCTTGGCAGCTAGAGAGTGCCGCGTTGACCACTGCGCATGAAGAAATAACCACCTGCAACGTTTGGTTTAGGTTTTAGGTGCATTTTTAATTTTATTGCTTAAATCGCATTTTCTCGACGAGCTGAGCAGGTTTTCTGAAATGTGCTCCTCCCGTCACTCTGGTTGGGTGCGCATAGTAAAAAGTGCTCTTGGCAGCTAAAGAGTGCCACGTTGACCACTGCGCACAAAGAAATAAGCACCTGCAACGTTTGGTTTAGGTTTTAGGTGCATTTTAAATTTTATTGCTTAAATCGCATTTCCTCGACGAGCTGAGCACGTTTTCTGAAATGTGCTCCTCCCGTCGCTCTGGTTGTGTGCGCATAGTAAAAAGTGCTCCTGGCAGCTAGAGAGTGCCGCGTTGACCACTGCACATGAAGAAATAAGCACCTGCAACGTTTGGTTTAGGTTTTAGGTGCATTTTTAATTTTATTGCTTAAATCGCATTTTCTCGACGAGCTGAGCACGTTTTCTGAAATGTGCTCCTCCCGTCGCTCTGGTTGGATGCGCACAGTAAAAAGTGCTCCTGGCAGCTAGGGAGTGCCGCGTTGAGCACTACGCACGAAGAAATAAGCACCTGCAACGTTTGGTTTAGGTTTTAGCTGCATTTTTAATTTTATTGCTTAAATCGCATTTTCTCGACAAGCTGAGCACGTTTTCTGAAATGTGCTCCTCCCGTCGCTCTGGTTGGGTGCGCACAGTAAAAAGAGCTCCTGGCAGCTAGGGAGTTCCGCGTTGACCACTGCGCACGAAGAAATAAGCACCTGCAACGTTTGGTTTAGGTTTTAGGTGCATTTTTAATTTTATTGCTTAAATCGCATTCTCTCGACGAGCTGAGCACGTTTTCTGAAATGTGCTCCTCCCGTCGCTCTGGTTGGGTGTGCACAGTAAAAAGTGCTCTTGGCAGCTAGAGAGTGCCGCGTTGACCACTGCGCATGAAGAAATAAGCACCTGCAACGTTTGGTTTAGGTTTTAGGTGCATTTTTAATCTTATTGCTTAAATCGCATTTTCTCGACGAGCTGAGCACGTTTTCTGAAATGTGCTCCTCCCGTCACTCTGGTTGGGTGCGCACAGTAAAAAGTGCTCTTGGCAGCTAGAGAGTGCCGCGTTGACCACTGCGCATGAAGAAATAAGCACCTGCAACGTTTGGTTTAGGTTTTAGGTGCATTTTTAATTTTATTGCTTAAATCGCATTTTCTCGACGAGCTGAGCACGTTTTCTGAAATGTGCTCCTCCCGTCACTCTGGTTGGGTGCGCACAGTAAAAAGTGCTCCTGGCAGCTAGAGAGTGCCGCGTTGACCACTGCGCATGAAGAAATAAGCACCTGCAACGTTTGGTTTAGGTTTTAGGTGCATTTTTAATCTTATTGCTTAAATCGCATTTTCTCGACGAGCTGAGCACGTTTTCTGAAATGTGCTCCTCCCGTCACTCTGGATGGGTGCGCACAGTAAAAAGTGCTCTTGGCAGCTAGAGAGTGCCGCGTTGACCACTGCGCATGAAGAAATAAGCACCTGCAACGTTTGGTTTAGGTTTTAGGTGCATTTTTAATTTTATTGCTTAAATCGCATTTTCTCGACGAGCTGAGCACGTTTTCTGAAATGTGCTCCTCCCGTCACTCTGGTTGAGTGCGCACAGTAAAAAGTGCTCCTGGCAGCTAGGGAGTGCCGCGTTGAGCACTACGCACGAAGAAATAAGCACCTGCAACGTTTGGTTTAGGTTTTAGCTGCATGTTTAATTTTATTGCTTAAATCGCATTTTCTCGACGAGCTGAGCACGTTTTCTGAAATGTGCTCCTCCCGTTGCTCTGGTTGGGTGCGCACAGTAAAAAGAGCTCCTGGCAGCTAGGGAGTTCCGCGTTGACCACTGCGCACGAAGAAATAAGCACCTGCAACGTTTGGTTTAGGTTTTAGGTGCATTTTTAATTTTATTGCTTAAATCGCATTTTCTCGACGAGCTGAGCACGTTTTCTGAAATGTGCTCCTCCCGTCGCTCTGGTTGGGCGCGCATAGTAAAAAGTGCTCCTGTCAGCTAGAGAGTGCCGCGTTGACCACTGCGCAAGAAGAAATAAGCACCTGCAACGTTTGGTTTAGGTTTTAGGTGCATTTTTAATTTTATTGCTTAAATCGCATTTTCTCGACAAGCTGAGCACGTTTTCTGAAATGTGCTCCTCCCGTCGCTCTGGTTGGGTGCGCACAGTAAAAAGAGCTCCTGGCAGCTAGGGAGTGCCGCGTTGACCACTGCGCACGAAGAAATAAGCACCTGCAACGTTTGGTTTAGGTTTTAGATGCATTTTTTATTTTATTGCTTAAATCGCATTCTCTCGACGAGCTGAGCACGTTTTCTGAAATGTGCTCCTCCGGTCGCTCTGGTTGGGTGCGCGTAGTAAAAAGTGCTCCTGGCAGCTAGGGAGTGCCGCGTTGACCACTGCGCATGAAGAAATAAGCACCTGCAACGTTTGGTTTAGGTTTTAGGTGCATTTTTAATTTTATTGCTTAAATCGCATTTTCTCGACGAGCTGAGCACGTTTTCTGAAATGGGCTCCTCCCGTCGCTCTGGTTGGGTGCGCACAGTAAAAAGAGCTCCTGGCAGCTAGGGAGTGCCGCGTTGACCACTGCGCACGAAGAAATAAGCACCTGCAACGTTTGGTTTAGGTTTTAGGTGCATTTTTTATTTTATTGCTTAAATCGCATTCTCTCGATGAGCTGAGCACGTTTTCTGAAATGTGCTCCTCCCGTCGCTCTGGTTGGGTGCGCGTAGTAAAAAGTGCTCCTGGCAGCTAGAGAGTGCCGCGTTGACCACTGTGCATGAAGAAATAAGCACCTGCAACGTTTGGTTTAGGTTTTAGGTGCATTTTTAATCTTATTGCTTAAATCACATTTTCTCGACGAGCTGAGCACGTTTTCTGAAATGTGCTCCTCCCGTCACTCTGGTTGGGTGCGCACAGTAAAAAGTGCTCTTGGCAGCTAGAGAGTGCCGCGTTGACCACTGCGCATGAAGAAATAAGCACCTGCAACGTTTGGTTTAGGTTTTAGGTGCATTTTTAATTTTATTGCTTAAATCGCATTTTCTCGACGAGCTGAGCACGTTTTCTGAAATGTGCTCCACCCGTCACTCTGGTTGGGTGCGCACAGTAAAAAGTGCTCCTGGCAGCTAGAGAGTGCCGCGTTGACCACTGCGCATGAAGAAATAAGCACCTGCACCGTTTGGTTTAGGTTTTAGGTGCATTTTTAATTTTATTGCTTAAATCGCATTTTCTCGACGAGCTGAGCAAGTTTTCTGAAATGTGCTCCTCCCGTTACTCTGGTTGGGTGCGCACAGTAAAAAGTGCTCCTGGCAGCTAGGGAGTGCCGCGTTGAGCACTACGCACGAAGAAATAAGCACCTGCAACGTTTGGTTTAGGTTTTAGCTGCATTTTTAATTTTATTGCTTAAATCGCATTTTCTCGACGAGCTGAGCACGTTTTCTGAAATGTGCTCCTCCCGTTGCTCTGGTTGGGTGCGCACAGTAAAAAGAGCTCCTGGCAGCTAGGGAGTGCCGCGTTGACCACTGCGCACGAAGAAATAAGCACCTGCAACGTTTGGTTTAGGTTTTAGGTGCATTTTTAATTTTATTGCTTAAATCGCATTCTCTCGACGAGCTGAGCACGTTTTCTGAAATGTGCTCCTCCCGTCGCTCTGGTTGGGTGTGCACAGTAAAAAGTGCTCTTGGCAGCTCGGGAGTGCCGCGTTGACCACTGCACATGAAGAAATAAGCACCTGCAACGTTTGGTTTAGGTTTTAGGTGCATTTTTAATTTTATTGCTTAAATCGCATTTTCTCGACGAGCTGAGCACGTTTTCTGAAATGTGCTCCTCCCGTCACTCTGGTTGGGGGCGCATAGTAAAAAGTGCTCCTGGCAGCTAGAGAGTGCCGCGTTGACCACTGCGCAAGAAGAAATAAGCACCTGCAACGTTTGGTTTAGGTTTTAGGTGCATTTTTAATTTTATTGCTTAAATCGCATTTTCTCGACAAGCTGAGCACGTTTTCTGAAATGTGCTCCTCCCGTCGCTCTGGTTGGGTGCGCACAGTAAAAAGAGCTCCTGGCAGCTAGGGAGTGCCGCGTTGACCACTGCGCACGAAGAAATAAGCACCTGCAACGTTTGGTTTAGGTTTTAGGTGCATTTTTAATTTTATTGCTTAAATCGCATTTTCTCGACGAGCTGAGCACGTTTTCTGAAATGTGCTCCTCCCGTCGCTCTGGTTGGGTGCGCACAGTAAAAAGAGCTCCTGGCAGCTAGGGAGTGCCGCGTTGACCACTGTGCACGAAGAAATAAGCACCTGCAACGTTTGGTTTAGGTTTTAGGTGCATTTTTAATTTTATTGCTTAAATCGCATTTTCTCGACGAGCTGAGCACGTTTTCTGAAATGGGCTCCTCCCGTCGCTCTGGTTGGGTGCGCACAGTAAAAAGAGCTCCTGGCAGCTAGGGAGTTCCGCTTTGACCACTGCGCACGAATAAATAAGCACCTGCAACGTTTGGTTTAGGTTTTAGGTGCATTTTTAATCTTATTGCTTAAATCGCATTTTCTCGACGAGCTGAGCACGTTTTCTGAAATGTGCTCCTCCCGTCACTCTGGTTGGGTGCGCACAGTAAAAAGTGCTCTTGGCAGCTAGAGAGTGCCGCGTTGACCACTGCGCATGAAGAAATAAGCACCTGCAACGTTTGGTTTAGGTTTTAGGTGCATTTTTAATTTTATTGCTTAAATCGCATTTTCTCGACGAGCTGAGCACGTTTTCTGAGATGTGCTCCTCCCGTCACTCTGGTTGGGTGCGCACAGTAAAAAGTGCTCCTGGCAGCTAGAGAGTGCCGCGTTGACCACTGCGCATGAAGAAATAAGCACCTGCAACGTTTGATTTAGGTTTTAGGTGCATTTTTAATCTTATTGCTTAAATCGCATTTTCTCGACGAGCTGAGCACGTTTTCTGAAATGTGCTCCTCCCGTCACTCTGGTTGGGTGCGCACAGTAAAAAGTGCTCTTGGCAGCTAGAGAGTGCCGCGTTGACCACTGCGCATGAAGAAATAAGCACCTGCAACGTTTGGTTTAGGTTTTAGGTGCATTTTTAATTTTATTGCTTAAATCGCATTTTCTCGACGAGCTGAGCACGTTTTCTGAAATAAGCTCCTCCCGTCACTCTGGTTGGGTGCGCACAGTAAAAAGTGCTCCTGGCATCTAGGGAGTGCCGCGTTGAGCACTGCGCACGAAGAAATAAGCACCTGCAACGTTTGGTTTAGGTTTTAGGTGCATTTTAAATTTTATTGCTTAAATCGCATTTTCTCGACGAGCTGAGCACGTTTTCTGAAATGTGCTCCTCCCGTCGCTCTGGTTGTGCGCGCATAGTAAAAAGTGCTCCTGGCAGCTAGGGAGTGCCGCGTTGAGCACTGCGCACGAAGAAATAAGTACCTGCAACGTTTGGTTTAGGTTTTAGGTGCATTTTTAATTTTATTGCTTAAATCGCATTTTCTCGACGAGCTGAGCACGTTTTCTGAAATGTGCTCCTCCCGTCACTCTGGTTGGGTGCGCACAGTAAAAAGTGCTCTTGGCAGCTAGAGAGTGCCGCGCTGACCACTGCGCATGAAGAAATAAGCACCTGCAACGTTTGGTTTAGGTTTTAGGTGCATTTTTAATTTTATTGCTTAAATCGCATTTTCTCGACGAGCTGAGCACGTTTTCTGAAATGTGCTCCTCCCGTCACTCTGGTTGGGTGCGCACAGTAAAAAGTGCTCCTGGCAGCTAGAGAGTGCCGCGTTGACCACTGCGCATGAAGAAATAAGCACCTGCAACGTTTGATTTAGGTTTTAGGTGCATTTTTAATCTTATTGCTTAAATCGCATTTTCTCGACGAGCTGAGCACGTTTTCTGAAATGTGCTCCTCCCGTCACTCTGGTTGGGTGCGCACAGTAAAAAGTGCTCCTGGCAGCTAGGGAGTGCCGCGTTGAGCACTGCGCACGAAGAAATAAGCACCTGCAACGTTTGGTTTAGGTTTTAGGTGCATTTTTAATTTTATTGCTTAAATCGTATTTTCTCGACGAGCTGAGCACGTTTTCTGAAATGTGCTCCTCCCGTCGCTCTGGTTGGGTGCGCACAGTAAAAAGAGCTCCTGGCAGCTAGGGAGTTCCGCGTTGACCACTGCGCACGAAGAAATAAGCACCTGCAGCGTTTGGTTTAGGTTTTAGGTGCATTTTTAATTTTATTGCTTAAATCGCATTCTCTCGACGAGCTGAGCACGTTTTCTGAAATGTGCTCCTCCCGTCGCTCTGGTTGGTTGCGCACAGTAAAAAGTGCTCTTGGCAGCTCGGGAGTGCCGCGTTGACCACTGCGCATGAAGAAATAACCACCTGCAACGTTTGGTTTAGGTTTTAGGTGCATCTTTAATTTTATTGCTTAAATCGCATTTTCTCGACGAGCTGAGCACGTTTTCTGAAATGTGCTCCTCCCGTCACTCTGGTTGGGTGCGCATAGTAAAAAGTGCTCTTGGCAGCTAAAGAGTGCCGCGTTGACCACTGCGCACAAAGAAATAAGCACCTGCAACGTTTGGTTTAGGTTTTAGGTGCATTTTAAATTTTATTGCTTAAATCGCATTTTCTCGACGAGCTGAGCACGTTTTCTGAAATGTGCTCCTCCCGTCGCTCTGGTTGTGCGCGCATAGTAAAAAGTGCTCCTGGCAGCTAGGGAGTGCCGCGTTGAGCACTGCGCACGAAGAAATAAGCACCTGCAACGTTTGGTTTAGGTTTTAGGTGCATTTTTAATTTTATTGCTTAAATCGCATTTTCTCGACGAGCTGAGCACGTTTTCTGAAATGTGCTCCTCCCGTCACTCTGGTTGGGTGCGCACAGTAAAAAGTGCTCTTGGCAGCTAGAGAGTGCCGCGTTGACCACTGCGCATGAAGAAATAAGCACCTGCAACGTTTGGTTTAGGTTTTAGATGCATTTTTAATTTTATTGCTTAAATCGCATTTTCTCGACGAGCTGAGCACGTTTTCTGAAATGTGCTCCTCCCGTCACTCTGGTTGGGTGCGCACAGTAAAAACTGCTCCTGGCAGCTAGAGAGTGCCGCGTTGACCACTGCGCATGAAGAAATAAGCACCTGCAACGTTTGATTTAGGTTTTAGGTGCATTTTTAATCTTATTGCTTAAATCGCATTTTCTCGACGAGCTGAGCACGTTTTCTGAAATGTGCTCCTCCCGTCACTCTGGTTGGGTGCGCACAGTAAAAAGTGCTCTTGGCAGCTAGAGAGTGCCGCGTTGACCACTGCGCATGAAGAAATAAGCACCTGCAACGTTTGGTTTAGGTTTTAGGTGCATTTTTAATTTTATTGCTTAAATCGCATTTTCTCGACGAGCTGAGCACGTTTTCTGAAATGTGCTCCTCCCGTCACTCTGGTTGGGTGCGCACAGTAAAAAGTGCTCCTGGCATCTAGGGAGTGCCGCGTTGAGCACTGCGCACGAAGAAATAAGCACCTGCAACGTTTGGTTTAGGTTTTAGGTGCATTTTTAATTTTATTGCTTAAATCGCATTTTCTCGACGAGCTGAGCACGTTTTCTGAAATGTGCTCCTCCCGTCACTCTGGTTGAGTGCGCACAGTAAGAAGTGCTCCTGGCAGCTAGGGAGTTCCGCGTTGACCACTGCGCACGAAGAAATAAGCACCTGCAACGTTTGGTTTAGGTTTTAGGTGGATTTTTAATTTTATTGCTTAAATCGCATTCTCTCGACGAGCTGAGCACGTTTTCTGAAATGTGCTCCTCCCGTCGCTCTGGTTGGGTGCGCATAGGAAAAAGTGCTCTTGGCAGCTAGAGAGTGCCGCGTTGACCACTGCGCTTGAAGAAATAACCACCTGCAACGTTTGGTTTAGGTTTTGGGTGCATTTTTAATTTTATTGCTTAAATCGCATTTTCTCGACGAGCTGAGCACGTTTTCTGAAATGTGCTCCTCCCGTCACTCTGGTTGGGTGCGCATAGTAAAAAGTGCTCGTGGCAGCTAGGGAGTGCCGCGTTGACCACTGCATATGAAGAAATAAGCACCTGCAACGTTTGGTTTAGGTTTTAGGTGCATTTTTAATTTTATTGCTTAAATCGCATTTTCTCGACGAGCTGAGCACGTTTTCTTAAATGTGCTCCTCCCGTCACTCTGGTTGGGTGCGCACAGTAAAAAGGGCTCTTGGCAGCTAGAGAGTGCCGCGTTGACCACTGCGCATGAAGAAATAACCACCTGCAACGTTTGGTTTAGGTTTTAGGTGCATTTTTAATTTTATTGCTTAAATCGCATTTTCTCGACGAGCTGAGCAGGTTTTCTGAAATGTGCTCCTCCCGTCACTCTGGTTGGGTGCGCATAGTAAAAAGTGCTCCTGGCAGCTAAAGAGTGCCGCGTTGACCACTGCGCACAAAGAAATAAGCACCTGCAACGTTTGGTTTAGGTTTTAGGTGCATTTTAAATTTTATTGCTTAAATCGCATTATCTCGACGAGCTGAGCACGTTTTCTGAAATGTGCTCCTCCCGTCACTCTGGTTGGGTGCGCACAGTAAAAAGTGCTCCTGGCAGCTAGGGAGTGCCGCGTTGAGCACTGCGCACGAAGAAATAAGAACCTGCAACGTTTGGTTTAGGTTTTAGGTGCATTTTTAATTTTATTGCTTAAATCGCATTTTCTCGACGAGCTGAGGACGTTTTCTGAAATGTGCTCCTCCCGTCACTCTGGTTCGGTGCGCACAGTAAAAAGTGCTCTTGGCAGCTAGAGAGTGCCGCGTTGACCACTGCGCATGAAGAAATAAGCACCTGCAACGTTTGGTTTAGGTTTTAGGTGCATTTTTAATTTTATTGCTTAAATCGCATTTTCTCGACGAGCTGAGCACGTTTTCTGAAATGTGCTCCTCCTGTCACTCTGGTTGGGTGCGCATAGTAAAAAGTGCTCCTGGCAGCTAGGGAGTGCCGCGTTGAGCACTGCGCACGAAGAAATAAGCACCTGCAACGTTTGGTTTAGGTTTTAGGTGCATTTTTTATTTTATTCTTTAAATCGCATTCTCTCGACGAGCTGAGCACGTTTTCTGAAATGTGCTCCTCCCGTCGCTCTGGTTGGGTGCACACAGTAAAAAGAGCTCCTGGCAGCTAGGGAGTGCCGCGTTGACCACTGCGCACGAAGAAATAAGCACCTGCAACGTTTGGTTTAGGTTTTAGGTGCATTTTTTATTTTATTGCTTAAATCGCATTCTCTCGACGAGCTGAGCACGTTTTCTGAAATGTGCTCCTCCCGTCGCTCTGGTTGGGTGCGCGTAGTAAAAAGTGCTCCTGGCAGCTAGAGAGTGCCGCGTTGACCACTGCGCATGAAGAAATAAGCACCTGCAACGTTTGGTTTAGGTTTTAGGTGCATTTTTAATTTTATTGCTTAAATCGCATTTTCTCGACGAGCTGAGCACGTTTTCTGAAATGTGCTCCTCCCGTCGCTCTGGTTGGGTGCGCAAAGTAAAAAGAACTCCTGGCAGCTAGGGAGTGCCGCGTTGACCACTGCGCACGAAGAAATAAGCACCTGCAACGTTTGGTTTAGGTTTTAGGTGCATTTTTTATTTTATTGCTTAAATCGCATTCTCTCGACGAGCTGAGCACGTTTTCTGAAATGTGCTCCTCCCGTCGCTCTGGTTGGGTGCGCGTAGTAAAAAGTGCTCCTGGCAGCTAGAGAGTGCCGCGTTGACCACTGCGCATGAAGAAATAAGCACCTGCAACGTTTGGTTTAGGTTTTAGGTGCATTTTTAATTTTATTGCTTAAATCGCATTTTCTCGACAAGCTGAGCACGGTTTCTGAAATGTGCTCCTCCCGTCGCTCTGGTTGGGTGCGCACAGTAAAAAGAGCTCCTGGCAGCTAGGGAGTGCCGCGTTGACCACTGCGCACGAAGAAATAAGCACCTGCAACGTTTGGTTTAGGTTTTAGGTGCATTTTTAATTTTATTGCTTAAATCGCATTCTCTCGACGAGCTGAGCACGTTTTCTGAAATGTGCTCCTCCCGTGACTTTGGTTGGGTGCGCACAGTAAAAAGTGCTCCTGGCAGCGAGGGAGTGCCGCGTTGAGCACTACGCACGAAGAAATAAGCACCTGCAACGTTTGGTTTAGGTTTTAGCTGCATTTTTAATTTTATTGCTTGAATCGCATTTTCTCGACAAGCTGAGCACGTTTTCTGAAATGTGCTCCTCCCGTCGCTCTGGTTGGGTGCGCACAGTAAAAAGAGCTCCTGGCAGCTAGGGAGTTCCGCGTTGACCACTGCGCACGAAGAAATAAGCACCTGCAACGTTTGGTTTAGGTTTTAGGTGCATTTTTAATTTTATTGCTTAAATCGCATTCTCTCGACGAGCTGAGCACGTTTTCTGAAATGTGCTCCTCCCGTCGCTCTGGTTGGGTGCGCACAGTAAAAAGTGCTCTTGGCAGCTCGGGAGTGCCGCGTTGACCACTGCGCATGAAGAAATAA
>NW_028284129.1:0-85519 GCF_059516105.1 Syngnathus floridae | reverse complement strand
CCTACCTGAATAATCTACTTACCTGCAGTAAGAAAGATGAGAAACAAAAAATTAACAAACAAAAATAAGTAAAAAAACAAAACAAAACAATAAAATATTCAAAATCATAATTCATAATATCAAATCGTAATTGGAAAACATTCAATTAGGCTGAAACCAATTTTATTTCCAAAAAAGAAAAAGTCAGAAACAAAAACTAAAATTTGAAAATAGAAACTCTTACCAAACAGAGATTAAAAAACAAAGATTAAAAAACAAAAATAAATAAAAAAACAAAACAAAACAAAAAACAAAACAATAAAATATTCAAAATCATAATTCATAATATCAAATCGTAATTGGAAAACATTCAATTAGGCTGAAACCAATTTTATTTCCAAGAAAGAAAAAGTCAGAAACAAAAACTAAAATTTGAAAATAGAAACTCTTACCAAACAGAGATTAAAAAACAAAAATAAATAAAAAAACAAAACAAAACAAAAAACAAAACAATAAAATATTCAAAATCATAATTCATAATATCAAATCGTAATTGGAAAACATTAAATTAGGCTAAAACCAATTTTATTTCCAAAAAAGAAAAAGTCAGAAACAAAAACTAAAATTTGAAAATAGAAACTCTTACCAAACAGAGACTATAAAAGGACGCATGGCGCAACAGACGCTCAGTGCGTGGAGAGAGAGCAAAGAGAAAACAACTCAGCAGTAATTACAAACAGTGGATATCAGCATCAATTTCATTTTTGTGTGCCAGACCTGAGGAAGGCCCTAGCGGCCGAAACGTTGTCAAGGCACACTTACATTATATATTGGCCAAACAAAATCTAACAAAAGAAATTTTATTAAAAACTGTTTCAATAAAAACAACCATATTAAAAACAATTTTGTTGGATAAAAACTATTTTATTACATATATAACAAAGGCGAATTCTAGCCATGGAGCAAGGTTGGACCACGGTCCACTATGGCCGACGCCGCCGTTTTGCTCATCAGGACCCTGGGCTGGGCGCTGGGAGGTGTGCCGGACGGATGGACCGTGCTTTTGCCCCTGCTTCCAACAGGAGGGGGGGCTCCTACCGCAATCCTAACCAGCCAGTGCCTCCTCCGGTGCCCCCCAGCCGCTCCGGCTTCAGGGTTCGCTCATATGCTACGGTGGTACGCCAAGGTGGTGAACGGCCCTCTGATGTGCATTCCACCCGAAGTAAGGCTCCGGCCAATGAGTGGCGACGAGCTGATGCTCAATTTGGCCTCCTAGTCCGGAAGTTGCACAGCATCATTAAGGTGACCCACCATCTGCGGAATGTTAACCCTGAGGGAGGAGCCCCGCAACCGCGAATGTTTGCAAGGATGGTGGAGGTGTTGTCGACCATGGTCAGGCCAGCGTTCCCTACCGGGGATGCGTTGGACCTGATCATGGGCAATGCTCTAAATTGGGGTCACACAACATGCCAAATCCTCACCGACCATTACCTGACCTGCCTTACCCAATTATTGGATGACCTGCTGGTACTCATTACGCCGGAATGGGACGCTGCCTTTGAGGTGGCGACGAGGTGGGCCAGACGGAATTTTCCGCGGCTCTCGCAGGACACTTTGGATTATGTAACGGAGCAGATCAGGGCAAGCACGGTGGATCTACCTCCTGATTCACCTAGCCCCACTTCCCCTCCAACACCACGTCCGGATCCGGAGCCCGTGACTCCAATGGCGGAGCCCGTGACTCTATTGACGCCAATTCGGACCCAGTCGTCGCCGGCACCAAGTCGAGTTCCGGTGCCCGTGGCTCTGTTGACGCCAGTCCTGGCCCAGACTTCACCGACACCGAGTTCAGTTTCGGTGCCCTCGGCATCTTCCATGCCAGTCCAGGCCCAGAGGACGGTGGCTCGAGAGGGTTGGAAGAACCGAAAATCGGTCTTCTGTATGCCATCGCATTCGCGTAGCCCTACTGCACGTTGGGTTGACGGTCGAGGTCCGACTTCATATGAGGTCGGAGTGCTGAACCCGAACCCCGATCTGGACCCCATCATTGACCCAGTGGGAGAACCTGAACACGGGTCCTTCTCCGATGAGTCAACTGAATCCGATGATTCAACTGAATGGGAGCCCGAAGACCCCGACGAGATTTATGGGCCTCGATATAATCTTCGTTCTAAGCCCCACCCAAGCGGGACCTAAGCGTACTCCATGTCCTAACACCCAACCCTACCCCCAATCCTAACCCTAACCCTAACCCTAACCCTAACCCCAACCCTAACCCTAACCCTAACCCCAACCCTAACCCTAACCCTAACCCTAATCCTTACCTCAATCCAATTCCCTGTTTATGTCCTACTAGGAACAGAAATTCCGAACAGCAGGCTCAATTAACATAATTAGGACAAATTTATTAAAATCAATTCGGACTTACTTACCATAGATACCTACCTTGGATACTTACCTCAAATTGGTACCACGCCTCTGGTCCCCGGACCATGCCCACCTAAAAAATTAGAAAAGACAAAAATCAAAAAAATATATACGTAAATACCTACCTCAATTATCCACTTACCTGCAGTAAGAAAAATGAGAAACAAAAATTAAAAAAACAAAACAAAAACAAAACAATAAAATATTCAAAATCATAATTCACAAAATATATACGTAAATACCTACCTGAATAATCTACTTACCTGCAGTAAGAAAGATGAGAAACAAAAAATTAACAAACAAAAATAAGTAAAAAAACAAAACAAAACAATAAAATATTCAAAATCATAATTCATAATATCAAATCGTAATTGGAAAACATTCAATTAGGCTGAAACCAATTTTATTTCCAAAAAAGAAAAAGTCAGAAACAAAAACTAAAATTTGAAAATAGAAACTCTTACCAAACAGAGATTAAAAAACAAAGATTAAAAAACAAAAATAAATAAAAAAACAAAACAAAACAAAAAACAAAACAATAAAATATTCAAAATCATAATTCATAATATCAAATCGTAATTGGAAAACATTCAATTAGGCTGAAACCAATTTTATTTCCAAGAAAGAAAAAGTCAGAAACAAAAACTAAAATTTGAAAATAGAAACTCTTACCAAACAGAGATTAAAAAACAAAAATAAATAAAAAAACAAAACAAAACAAAAAACAAAACAATAAAATATTCAAAATCATAATTCATAATATCAAATCGTAATTGGAAAACATTAAATTAGGCTAAAACCAATTTTATTTCCAAAAAAGAAAAAGTCAGAAACAAAAACTAAAATTTGAAAATAGAAACTCTTACCAAACAGAGACTATAAAAGGACGCATGGCGCAACAGACGCTCAGTGCGTGGAGAGAGAGCAAAGAGAAAACAACTCAGCAGTAATTACAAACAGTGGATATCAGCATCAATTTCATTTTTGTGTGCCAGACCTGAGGAAGGCCCTAGCGGCCGAAACGTTGTCAAGGCACACTTACATTATATATTGGCCAAACAAAATCTAACAAAAGAAATTTTATTAAAAACTGTTTCAATAAAAACAACCATATTAAAAACAATTTTGTTGGATAAAAACTATTTTATTACATATATAACAAAGGCGAATTCTAGCCATGGAGCAAGGTTGGACCACGGTCCACTATGGCCGACGCCGCCGTTTTGCTCATCAGGACCCTGGGCTGGGCGCTGGGAGGTGTGCCGGACGGATGGACCGTGCTTTTGCCCCTGCTTCCAACAGGAGGGGGGGCTCCTACCGCAATCCTAACCAGCCAGTGCCTCCTCCGGTGCCCCCCAGCCGCTCCGGCTTCAGGGTTCGCTCATATGCTACGGTGGTACGCCAAGGTGGTGAACGGCCCTCTGATGTGCATTCCACCCGAAGTAAGGCTCCGGCCAATGAGTGGCGACGAGCTGATGCTCAATTTGGCCTCCTAGTCCGGAAGTTGCACAGCATCATTAAGGTGACCCACCATCTGCGGAATGTTAACCCTGAGGGAGGAGCCCCGCAACCGCGAATGTTTGCAAGGATGGTGGAGGTGTTGTCGACCATGGTCAGGCCAGCGTTCCCTACCGGGGATGCGTTGGACCTGATCATGGGCAATGCTCTAAATTGGGGTCACACAACATGCCAAATCCTCACCGACCATTACCTGACCTGCCTTACCCAATTATTGGATGACCTGCTGGTACTCATTACGCCGGAATGGGACGCTGCCTTTGAGGTGGCGACGAGGTGGGCCAGACGGAATTTTCCGCGGCTCTCGCAGGACACTTTGGATTATGTAACGGAGCAGATCAGGGCAAGCACGGTGGATCTACCTCCTGATTCACCTAGCCCCACTTCCCCTCCAACACCACGTCCGGATCCGGAGCCCGTGACTCCAATGGCGGAGCCCGTGACTCTATTGACGCCAATTCGGACCCAGTCGTCGCCGGCACCAAGTCGAGTTCCGGTGCCCGTGGCTCTGTTGACGCCAGTCCTGGCCCAGACTTCACCGACACCGAGTTCAGTTTCGGTGCCCTCGGCATCTTCCATGCCAGTCCAGGCCCAGAGGACGGTGGCTCGAGAGGGTTGGAAGAACCGAAAATCGGTCTTCTGTATGCCATCGCATTCGCGTAGCCCTACTGCACGTTGGGTTGACGGTCGAGGTCCGACTTCATATGAGGTCGGAGTGCTGAACCCGAACCCCGATCTGGACCCCATCATTGACCCAGTGGGAGAACCTGAACACGGGTCCTTCTCCGATGAGTCAACTGAATCCGATGATTCAACTGAATGGGAGCCCGAAGACCCCGACGAGATTTATGGGCCTCGATATAATCTTCGTTCTAAGCCCCACCCAAGCGGGACCTAAGCGTACTCCATGTCCTAACACCCAACCCTACCCCCAATCCTAACCCTAACCCTAACCCTAACCCTAACCCCAACCCTAACCCTAACCCTAACCCCAACCCTAACCCTAACCCTAACCCTAATCCTTACCTCAATCCAATTCCCTGTTTATGTCCTACTAGGAACAGAAATTCCGAACAGCAGGCTCAATTAACATAATTAGGACAAATTTATTAAAATCAATTCGGACTTACTTACCATAGATACCTACCTTGGATACTTACCTCAAATTGGTACCACGCCTCTGGTCCCCGGACCATGCCCACCTAAAAAATTAGAAAAGACAAAAATCAAAAAAATATATACGTAAATACCTACCTCAATTATCCACTTACCTGCAGTAAGAAAAATGAGAAACAAAAATTAAAAAAACAAAACAAAAACAAAACAATAAAATATTCAAAATCATAATTCACAAAATATATACGTAAATACCTACCTGAATAATCTACTTACCTGCAGTAAGAAAGATGAGAAACAAAAAATTAACAAACAAAAATAAGTAAAAAAACAAAACAAAACAATAAAATATTCAAAATCATAATTCATAATATCAAATCGTAATTGGAAAACATTCAATTAGGCTGAAACCAATTTTATTTCCAAAAAAGAAAAAGTCAGAAACAAAAACTAAAATTTGAAAATAGAAACTCTTACCAAACAGAGATTAAAAAACAAAGATTAAAAAACAAAAATAAATAAAAAAACAAAACAAAACAAAAAACAAAACAATAAAATATTCAAAATCATAATTCATAATATCAAATCGTAATTGGAAAACATTCAATTAGGCTGAAACCAATTTTATTTCCAAGAAAGAAAAAGTCAGAAACAAAAACTAAAATTTGAAAATAGAAACTCTTACCAAACAGAGATTAAAAAACAAAAATAAATAAAAAAACAAAACAAAACAAAAAACAAAACAATAAAATATTCAAAATCATAATTCATAATATCAAATCGTAATTGGAAAACATTAAATTAGGCTAAAACCAATTTTATTTCCAAAAAAGAAAAAGTCAGAAACAAAAACTAAAATTTGAAAATAGAAACTCTTACCAAACAGAGACTATAAAAGGACGCATGGCGCAACAGACGCTCAGTGCGTGGAGAGAGAGCAAAGAGAAAACAACTCAGCAGTAATTACAAACAGTGGATATCAGCATCAATTTCATTTTTGTGTGCCAGACCTGAGGAAGGCCCTAGCGGCCGAAACGTTGTCAAGGCACACTTACATTATATATTGGCCAAACAAAATCTAACAAAAGAAATTTTATTAAAAACTGTTTCAATAAAAACAACCATATTAAAAACAATTTTGTTGGATAAAAACTATTTTATTACATATATAACAAAGGCGAATTCTAGCCATGGAGCAAGGTTGGACCACGGTCCACTATGGCCGACGCCGCCGTTTTGCTCATCAGGACCCTGGGCTGGGCGCTGGGAGGTGTGCCGGACGGATGGACCGTGCTTTTGCCCCTGCTTCCAACAGGAGGGGGGGCTCCTACCGCAATCCTAACCAGCCAGTGCCTCCTCCGGTGCCCCCCAGCCGCTCCGGCTTCAGGGTTCGCTCATATGCTACGGTGGTACGCCAAGGTGGTGAACGGCCCTCTGATGTGCATTCCACCCGAAGTAAGGCTCCGGCCAATGAGTGGCGACGAGCTGATGCTCAATTTGGCCTCCTAGTCCGGAAGTTGCACAGCATCATTAAGGTGACCCACCATCTGCGGAATGTTAACCCTGAGGGAGGAGCCCCGCAACCGCGAATGTTTGCAAGGATGGTGGAGGTGTTGTCGACCATGGTCAGGCCAGCGTTCCCTACCGGGGATGCGTTGGACCTGATCATGGGCAATGCTCTAAATTGGGGTCACACAACATGCCAAATCCTCACCGACCATTACCTGACCTGCCTTACCCAATTATTGGATGACCTGCTGGTACTCATTACGCCGGAATGGGACGCTGCCTTTGAGGTGGCGACGAGGTGGGCCAGACGGAATTTTCCGCGGCTCTCGCAGGACACTTTGGATTATGTAACGGAGCAGATCAGGGCAAGCACGGTGGATCTACCTCCTGATTCACCTAGCCCCACTTCCCCTCCAACACCACGTCCGGATCCGGAGCCCGTGACTCCAATGGCGGAGCCCGTGACTCTATTGACGCCAATTCGGACCCAGTCGTCGCCGGCACCAAGTCGAGTTCCGGTGCCCGTGGCTCTGTTGACGCCAGTCCTGGCCCAGACTTCACCGACACCGAGTTCAGTTTCGGTGCCCTCGGCATCTTCCATGCCAGTCCAGGCCCAGAGGACGGTGGCTCGAGAGGGTTGGAAGAACCGAAAATCGGTCTTCTGTATGCCATCGCATTCGCGTAGCCCTACTGCACGTTGGGTTGACGGTCGAGGTCCGACTTCATATGAGGTCGGAGTGCTGAACCCGAACCCCGATCTGGACCCCATCATTGACCCAGTGGGAGAACCTGAACACGGGTCCTTCTCCGATGAGTCAACTGAATCCGATGATTCAACTGAATGGGAGCCCGAAGACCCCGACGAGATTTATGGGCCTCGATATAATCTTCGTTCTAAGCCCCACCCAAGCGGGACCTAAGCGTACTCCATGTCCTAACACCCAACCCTACCCCCAATCCTAACCCTAACCCTAACCCTAACCCTAACCCCAACCCTAACCCTAACCCTAACCCCAACCCTAACCCTAACCCTAACCCTAATCCTTACCTCAATCCAATTCCCTGTTTATGTCCTACTAGGAACAGAAATTCCGAACAGCAGGCTCAATTAACATAATTAGGACAAATTTATTAAAATCAATTCGGACTTACTTACCATAGATACCTACCTTGGATACTTACCTCAAATTGGTACCACGCCTCTGGTCCCCGGACCATGCCCACCTAAAAAATTAGAAAAGACAAAAATCAAAAAAATATATACGTAAATACCTACCTCAATTATCCACTTACCTGCAGTAAGAAAAATGAGAAACAAAAATTAAAAAAACAAAACAAAAACAAAACAATAAAATATTCAAAATCATAATTCACAAAATATATACGTAAATACCTACCTGAATAATCTACTTACCTGCAGTAAGAAAGATGAGAAACAAAAAATTAACAAACAAAAATAAGTAAAAAAACAAAACAAAACAATAAAATATTCAAAATCATAATTCATAATATCAAATCGTAATTGGAAAACATTCAATTAGGCTGAAACCAATTTTATTTCCAAAAAAGAAAAAGTCAGAAACAAAAACTAAAATTTGAAAATAGAAACTCTTACCAAACAGAGATTAAAAAACAAAGATTAAAAAACAAAAATAAATAAAAAAACAAAACAAAACAAAAAACAAAACAATAAAATATTCAAAATCATAATTCATAATATCAAATCGTAATTGGAAAACATTCAATTAGGCTGAAACCAATTTTATTTCCAAGAAAGAAAAAGTCAGAAACAAAAACTAAAATTTGAAAATAGAAACTCTTACCAAACAGAGATTAAAAAACAAAAATAAATAAAAAAACAAAACAAAACAAAAAACAAAACAATAAAATATTCAAAATCATAATTCATAATATCAAATCGTAATTGGAAAACATTAAATTAGGCTAAAACCAATTTTATTTCCAAAAAAGAAAAAGTCAGAAACAAAAACTAAAATTTGAAAATAGAAACTCTTACCAAACAGAGACTATAAAAGGACGCATGGCGCAACAGACGCTCAGTGCGTGGAGAGAGAGCAAAGAGAAAACAACTCAGCAGTAATTACAAACAGTGGATATCAGCATCAATTTCATTTTTGTGTGCCAGACCTGAGGAAGGCCCTAGCGGCCGAAACGTTGTCAAGGCACACTTACATTATATATTGGCCAAACAAAATCTAACAAAAGAAATTTTATTAAAAACTGTTTCAATAAAAACAACCATATTAAAAACAATTTTGTTGGATAAAAACTATTTTATTACATATATAACAAAGGCGAATTCTAGCCATGGAGCAAGGTTGGACCACGGTCCACTATGGCCGACGCCGCCGTTTTGCTCATCAGGACCCTGGGCTGGGCGCTGGGAGGTGTGCCGGACGGATGGACCGTGCTTTTGCCCCTGCTTCCAACAGGAGGGGGGGCTCCTACCGCAATCCTAACCAGCCAGTGCCTCCTCCGGTGCCCCCCAGCCGCTCCGGCTTCAGGGTTCGCTCATATGCTACGGTGGTACGCCAAGGTGGTGAACGGCCCTCTGATGTGCATTCCACCCGAAGTAAGGCTCCGGCCAATGAGTGGCGACGAGCTGATGCTCAATTTGGCCTCCTAGTCCGGAAGTTGCACAGCATCATTAAGGTGACCCACCATCTGCGGAATGTTAACCCTGAGGGAGGAGCCCCGCAACCGCGAATGTTTGCAAGGATGGTGGAGGTGTTGTCGACCATGGTCAGGCCAGCGTTCCCTACCGGGGATGCGTTGGACCTGATCATGGGCAATGCTCTAAATTGGGGTCACACAACATGCCAAATCCTCACCGACCATTACCTGACCTGCCTTACCCAATTATTGGATGACCTGCTGGTACTCATTACGCCGGAATGGGACGCTGCCTTTGAGGTGGCGACGAGGTGGGCCAGACGGAATTTTCCGCGGCTCTCGCAGGACACTTTGGATTATGTAACGGAGCAGATCAGGGCAAGCACGGTGGATCTACCTCCTGATTCACCTAGCCCCACTTCCCCTCCAACACCACGTCCGGATCCGGAGCCCGTGACTCCAATGGCGGAGCCCGTGACTCTATTGACGCCAATTCGGACCCAGTCGTCGCCGGCACCAAGTCGAGTTCCGGTGCCCGTGGCTCTGTTGACGCCAGTCCTGGCCCAGACTTCACCGACACCGAGTTCAGTTTCGGTGCCCTCGGCATCTTCCATGCCAGTCCAGGCCCAGAGGACGGTGGCTCGAGAGGGTTGGAAGAACCGAAAATCGGTCTTCTGTATGCCATCGCATTCGCGTAGCCCTACTGCACGTTGGGTTGACGGTCGAGGTCTGACTTCATATGAGGTCGGAGTGCTGAACCCGAACCCCGATCTGGACCCCATCATTGACCCAGTGGGAGAACCTGAACACGGGTCCTTCTCCGATGAGTCAACTGAATCCGATGATTCAACTGAATGGGAGCCCGAAGACCCCGACGAGATTTATGGGCCTCGATATAATCTTCGTTCTAAGCCCCACCCAAGCGGGACCTAAGCGTACTCCATGTCCTAACACCCAACCCTACCCCCAATCCTAACCCTAACCCTAACCCTAACCCTAACCCCAACCCTAACCCTAACCCTAACCCCAACCCTAACCCTAACCCTAACCCTAATCCTTACCTCAATCCAATTCCCTGTTTATGTCCTACTAGGAACAGAAATTCCGAACAGCAGGCTCAATTAACATAATTAGGACAAATTTATTAAAATCAATTCGGACTTACTTACCATAGATACCTACCTTGGATACTTACCTCAAATTGGTACCACGCCTCTGGTCCCCGGACCATGCCCACCTAAAAAATTAGAAAAGACAAAAATCAAAAAAATATATACGTAAATACCTACCTCAATTATCCACTTACCTGCAGTAAGAAAAATGAGAAACAAAAATTAAAAAAACAAAACAAAAACAAAACAATAAAATATTCAAAATCATAATTCACAAAATATATACGTAAATACCTACCTGAATAATCTACTTACCTGCAGTAAGAAAGATGAGAAACAAAAAATTAACAAACAAAAATAAGTAAAAAAACAAAACAAAACAATAAAATATTCAAAATCATAATTCATAATATCAAATCGTAATTGGAAAACATTCAATTAGGCTGAAACCAATTTTATTTCCAAAAAAGAAAAAGTCAGAAACAAAAACTAAAATTTGAAAATAGAAACTCTTACCAAACAGAGATTAAAAAACAAAGATTAAAAAACAAAAATAAATAAAAAAACAAAACAAAACAAAAAACAAAACAATAAAATATTCAAAATCATAATTCATAATATCAAATCGTAATTGGAAAACATTCAATTAGGCTGAAACCAATTTTATTTCCAAGAAAGAAAAAGTCAGAAACAAAAACTAAAATTTGAAAATAGAAACTCTTACCAAACAGAGATTAAAAAACAAAAATAAATAAAAAAACAAAACAAAACAAAAAACAAAACAATAAAATAATAAAATATTCAAAATCATAATTCATAATATCAAATCGTAATTGGAAAACATTAAATTAGGCTAAAACCAATTTTATTTCCAAAAAAGAAAAAGTCAGAAACAAAAACTAAAATTTGAAAATAGAAACTCTTACCAAACAGAGACTATAAAAGGACGCATGGCGCAACAGACGCTCAGTGCGTGGAGAGAGAGCAAAGAGAAAACAACTCAGCAGTAATTACAAACAGTGGATATCAGCATCAATTTCATTTTTGTGTGCCAGACCTGAGGAAGGCCCTAGCGGCCGAAACGTTGTCAAGGCACACTTACATTATATATTGGCCAAACAAAATCTAACAAAAGAAATTTTATTAAAAACTGTTTCAATAAAAACAACCATATTAAAAACAATTTTGTTGGATAAAAACTATTTTATTACATATATAACAAAGGCGAATTCTAGCCATGGAGCAAGGTTGGACCACGGTCCACTATGGCCGACGCCGCCGTTTTGCTCATCAGGACCCTGGGCTGGGCGCTGGGAGGTGTGCCGGACGGATGGACCGTGCTTTTGCCCCTGCTTCCAACAGGAGGGGGGGCTCCTACCGCAATCCTAACCAGCCAGTGCCTCCTCCGGTGCCCCCCAGCCGCTCCGGCTTCAGGGTTCGCTCATATGCTACGGTGGTACGCCAAGGTGGTGAACGGCCCTCTGATGTGCATTCCACCCGAAGTAAGGCTCCGGCCAATGAGTGGCGACGAGCTGATGCTCAATTTGGCCTCCTAGTCCGGAAGTTGCACAGCATCATTAAGGTGACCCACCATCTGCGGAATGTTAACCCTGAGGGAGGAGCCCCGCAACCGCGAATGTTTGCAAGGATGGTGGAGGTGTTGTCGACCATGGTCAGGCCAGCGTTCCCTACCGGGGATGCGTTGGACCTGATCATGGGCAATGCTCTAAATTGGGGTCACACAACATGCCAAATCCTCACCGACCATTACCTGACCTGCCTTACCCAATTATTGGATGACCTGCTGGTACTCATTACGCCGGAATGGGACGCTGCCTTTGAGGTGGCGACGAGGTGGGCCAGACGGAATTTTCCGCGGCTCTCGCAGGACACTTTGGATTATGTAACGGAGCAGATCAGGGCAAGCACGGTGGATCTACCTCCTGATTCACCTAGCCCCACTTCCCCTCCAACACCACGTCCGGATCCGGAGCCCGTGACTCCAATGGCGGAGCCCGTGACTCTATTGACGCCAATTCGGACCCAGTCGTCGCCGGCACCAAGTCGAGTTCCGGTGCCCGTGGCTCTGTTGACGCCAGTCCTGGCCCAGACTTCACCGACACCGAGTTCAGTTTCGGTGCCCTCGGCATCTTCCATGCCAGTCCAGGCCCAGAGGACGGTGGCTCGAGAGGGTTGGAAGAACCGAAAATCGGTCTTCTGTATGCCATCGCATTCGCGTAGCCCTACTGCACGTTGGGTTGACGGTCGAGGTCCGACTTCATATGAGGTCGGAGTGCTGAACCCGAACCCCGATCTGGACCCCATCATTGACCCAGTGGGAGAACCTGAACACGGGTCCTTCTCCGATGAGTCAACTGAATCCGATGATTCAACTGAATGGGAGCCCGAAGACCCCGACGAGATTTATGGGCCTCGATATAATCTTCGTTCTAAGCCCCACCCAAGCGGGACCTAAGCGTACTCCATGTCCTAACACCCAACCCTACCCCCAATCCTAACCCTAACCCTAACCCTAACCCTAACCCCAACCCTAACCCTAACCCTAACCCCAACCCTAACCCTAACCCTAACCCTAATCCTTACCTCAATCCAATTCCCTGTTTATGTCCTACTAGGAACAGAAATTCCGAACAGCAGGCTCAATTAACATAATTAGGACAAATTTATTAAAATCAATTCGGACTTACTTACCATAGATACCTACCTTGGATACTTACCTCAAATTGGTACCACGCCTCTGGTCCCCGGACCATGCCCACCTAAAAAATTAGAAAAGACAAAAATCAAAAAAATATATACGTAAATACCTACCTCAATTATCCACTTACCTGCAGTAAGAAAAATGAGAAACAAAAATTAAAAAAACAAAACAAAAACAAAACAATAAAATATTCAAAATCATAATTCACAAAATATATACGTAAATACCTACCTGAATAATCTACTTACCTGCAGTAAGAAAGATGAGAAACAAAAAATTAACAAACAAAAATAAGTAAAAAAACAAAACAAAACAATAAAATATTCAAAATCATAATTCATAATATCAAATCGTAATTGGAAAACATTCAATTAGGCTGAAACCAATTTTATTTCCAAAAAAGAAAAAGTCAGAAACAAAAACTAAAATTTGAAAATAGAAACTCTTACCAAACAGAGATTAAAAAACAAAGATTAAAAAACAAAAATAAATAAAAAAACAAAACAAAACAAAAAACAAAACAATAAAATATTCAAAATCATAATTCATAATATCAAATCGTAATTGGAAAACATTCAATTAGGCTGAAACCAATTTTATTTCCAAGAAAGAAAAAGTCAGAAACAAAAACTAAAATTTGAAAATAGAAACTCTTACCAAACAGAGATTAAAAAACAAAAATAAATAAAAAAACAAAACAAAACAAAAAACAAAACAATAAAATATTCAAAATCATAATTCATAATATCAAATCGTAATTGGAAAACATTAAATTAGGCTAAAACCAATTTTATTTCCAAAAAAGAAAAAGTCAGAAACAAAAACTAAAATTTGAAAATAGAAACTCTTACCAAACAGAGACTATAAAAGGACGCATGGCGCAACAGACGCTCAGTGCGTGGAGAGAGAGCAAAGAGAAAACAACTCAGCAGTAATTACAAACAGTGGATATCAGCATCAATTTCATTTTTGTGTGCCAGACCTGAGGAAGGCCCTAGCGGCCGAAACGTTGTCAAGGCACACTTACATTATATATTGGCCAAACAAAATCTAACAAAAGAAATTTTATTAAAAACTGTTTCAATAAAAACAACCATATTAAAAACAATTTTGTTGGATAAAAACTATTTTATTACATATATAACAAAGGCGAATTCTAGCCATGGAGCAAGGTTGGACCACGGTCCACTATGGCCGACGCCGCCGTTTTGCTCATCAGGACCCTGGGCTGGGCGCTGGGAGGTGTGCCGGACGGATGGACCGTGCTTTTGCCCCTGCTTCCAACAGGAGGGGGGGCTCCTACCGCAATCCTAACCAGCCAGTGCCTCCTCCGGTGCCCCCCAGCCGCTCCGGCTTCAGGGTTCGCTCATATGCTACGGTGGTACGCCAAGGTGGTGAACGGCCCTCTGATGTGCATTCCACCCGAAGTAAGGCTCCGGCCAATGAGTGGCGACGAGCTGATGCTCAATTTGGCCTCCTAGTCCGGAAGTTGCACAGCATCATTAAGGTGACCCACCATCTGCGGAATGTTAACCCTGAGGGAGGAGCCCCGCAACCGCGAATGTTTGCAAGGATGGTGGAGGTGTTGTCGACCATGGTCAGGCCAGCGTTCCCTACCGGGGATGCGTTGGACCTGATCATGGGCAATGCTCTAAATTGGGGTCACACAACATGCCAAATCCTCACCGACCATTACCTGACCTGCCTTACCCAATTATTGGATGACCTGCTGGTACTCATTACGCCGGAATGGGACGCTGCCTTTGAGGTGGCGACGAGGTGGGCCAGACGGAATTTTCCGCGGCTCTCGCAGGACACTTTGGATTATGTAACGGAGCAGATCAGGGCAAGCACGGTGGATCTACCTCCTGATTCACCTAGCCCCACTTCCCCTCCAACACCACGTCCGGATCCGGAGCCCGTGACTCCAATGGCGGAGCCCGTGACTCTATTGACGCCAATTCGGACCCAGTCGTCGCCGGCACCAAGTCGAGTTCCGGTGCCCGTGGCTCTGTTGACGCCAGTCCTGGCCCAGACTTCACCGACACCGAGTTCAGTTTCGGTGCCCTCGGCATCTTCCATGCCAGTCCAGGCCCAGAGGACGGTGGCTCGAGAGGGTTGGAAGAACCGAAAATCGGTCTTCTGTATGCCATCGCATTCGCGTAGCCCTACTGCACGTTGGGTTGACGGTCGAGGTCCGACTTCATATGAGGTCGGAGTGCTGAACCCGAACCCCGATCTGGACCCCATCATTGACCCAGTGGGAGAACCTGAACACGGGTCCTTCTCCGATGAGTCAACTGAATCCGATGATTCAACTGAATGGGAGCCCGAAGACCCCGACGAGATTTATGGGCCTCGATATAATCTTCGTTCTAAGCCCCACCCAAGCGGGACCTAAGCGTACTCCATGTCCTAACACCCAACCCTACCCCCAATCCTAACCCTAACCCTAACCCTAACCCTAACCCCAACCCTAACCCTAACCCTAACCCCAACCCTAACCCTAACCCTAACCCTAATCCTTACCTCAATCCAATTCCCTGTTTATGTCCTACTAGGAACAGAAATTCCGAACAGCAGGCTCAATTAACATAATTAGGACAAATTTATTAAAATCAATTCGGACTTACTTACCATAGATACCTACCTTGGATACTTACCTCAAATTGGTACCACGCCTCTGGTCCCCGGACCATGCCCACCTAAAAAATTAGAAAAGACAAAAATCAAAAAAATATATACGTAAATACCTACCTCAATTATCCACTTACCTGCAGTAAGAAAAATGAGAAACAAAAATTAAAAAAACAAAACAAAAACAAAACAATAAAATATTCAAAATCATAATTCACAAAATATATACGTAAATACCTACCTGAATAATCTACTTACCTGCAGTAAGAAAGATGAGAAACAAAAAATTAACAAACAAAAATAAGTAAAAAAACAAAACAAAACAATAAAATATTCAAAATCATAATTCATAATATCAAATCGTAATTGGAAAACATTCAATTAGGCTGAAACCAATTTTATTTCCAAAAAAGAAAAAGTCAGAAACAAAAACTAAAATTTGAAAATAGAAACTCTTACCAAACAGAGATTAAAAAACAAAGATTAAAAAACAAAAATAAATAAAAAAACAAAACAAAACAAAAAACAAAACAATAAAATATTCAAAATCATAATTCATAATATCAAATCGTAATTGGAAAACATTCAATTAGGCTGAAACCAATTTTATTTCCAAGAAAGAAAAAGTCAGAAACAAAAACTAAAATTTGAAAATAGAAACTCTTACCAAACAGAGATTAAAAAACAAAAATAAATAAAAAAACAAAACAAAACAAAAAACAAAACAATAAAATATTCAAAATCATAATTCATAATATCAAATCGTAATTGGAAAACATTAAATTAGGCTAAAACCAATTTTATTTCCAAAAAAGAAAAAGTCAGAAACAAAAACTAAAATTTGAAAATAGAAACTCTTACCAAACAGAGACTATAAAAGGACGCATGGCGCAACAGACGCTCAGTGCGTGGAGAGAGAGCAAAGAGAAAACAACTCAGCAGTAATTACAAACAGTGGATATCAGCATCAATTTCATTTTTGTGTGCCAGACCTGAGGAAGGCCCTAGCGGCCGAAACGTTGTCAAGGCACACTTACATTATATATTGGCCAAACAAAATCTAACAAAAGAAATTTTATTAAAAACTGTTTCAATAAAAACAACCATATTAAAAACAATTTTGTTGGATAAAAACTATTTTATTACATATATAACAAAGGCGAATTCTAGCCATGGAGCAAGGTTGGACCACGGTCCACTATGGCCGACGCCGCCGTTTTGCTCATCAGGACCCTGGGCTGGGCGCTGGGAGGTGTGCCGGACGGATGGACCGTGCTTTTGCCCCTGCTTCCAACAGGAGGGGGGGCTCCTACCGCAATCCTAACCAGCCAGTGCCTCCTCCGGTGCCCCCCAGCCGCTCCGGCTTCAGGGTTCGCTCATATGCTACGGTGGTACGCCAAGGTGGTGAACGGCCCTCTGATGTGCATTCCACCCGAAGTAAGGCTCCGGCCAATGAGTGGCGACGAGCTGATGCTCAATTTGGCCTCCTAGTCCGGAAGTTGCACAGCATCATTAAGGTGACCCACCATCTGCGGAATGTTAACCCTGAGGGAGGAGCCCCGCAACCGCGAATGTTTGCAAGGATGGTGGAGGTGTTGTCGACCATGGTCAGGCCAGCGTTCCCTACCGGGGATGCGTTGGACCTGATCATGGGCAATGCTCTAAATTGGGGTCACACAACATGCCAAATCCTCACCGACCATTACCTGACCTGCCTTACCCAATTATTGGATGACCTGCTGGTACTCATTACGCCGGAATGGGACGCTGCCTTTGAGGTGGCGACGAGGTGGGCCAGACGGAATTTTCCGCGGCTCTCGCAGGACACTTTGGATTATGTAACGGAGCAGATCAGGGCAAGCACGGTGGATCTACCTCCTGATTCACCTAGCCCCACTTCCCCTCCAACACCACGTCCGGATCCGGAGCCCGTGACTCCAATGGCGGAGCCCGTGACTCTATTGACGCCAATTCGGACCCAGTCGTCGCCGGCACCAAGTCGAGTTCCGGTGCCCGTGGCTCTGTTGACGCCAGTCCTGGCCCAGACTTCACCGACACCGAGTTCAGTTTCGGTGCCCTCGGCATCTTCCATGCCAGTCCAGGCCCAGAGGACGGTGGCTCGAGAGGGTTGGAAGAACCGAAAATCGGTCTTCTGTATGCCATCGCATTCGCGTAGCCCTACTGCACGTTGGGTTGACGGTCGAGGTCCGACTTCATATGAGGTCGGAGTGCTGAACCCGAACCCCGATCTGGACCCCATCATTGACCCAGTGGGAGAACCTGAACACGGGTCCTTCTCCGATGAGTCAACTGAATCCGATGATTCAACTGAATGGGAGCCCGAAGACCCCGACGAGATTTATGGGCCTCGATATAATCTTCGTTCTAAGCCCCACCCAAGCGGGACCTAAGCGTACTCCATGTCCTAACACCCAACCCTACCCCCAATCCTAACCCTAACCCTAACCCTAACCCTAACCCCAACCCTAACCCTAACCCTAACCCCAACCCTAACCCTAACCCTAACCCTAATCCTTACCTCAATCCAATTCCCTGTTTATGTCCTACTAGGAACAGAAATTCCGAACAGCAGGCTCAATTAACATAATTAGGACAAATTTATTAAAATCAATTCGGACTTACTTACCATAGATACCTACCTTGGATACTTACCTCAAATTGGTACCACGCCTCTGGTCCCCGGACCATGCCCACCTAAAAAATTAGAAAAGACAAAAATCAAAAAAATATATACGTAAATACCTACCTCAATTATCCACTTACCTGCAGTAAGAAAAATGAGAAACAAAAATTAAAAAAACAAAACAAAAACAAAACAATAAAATATTCAAAATCATAATTCACAAAATATATACGTAAATACCTACCTGAATAATCTACTTACCTGCAGTAAGAAAGATGAGAAACAAAAAATTAACAAACAAAAATAAGTAAAAAAACAAAACAAAACAATAAAATATTCAAAATCATAATTCATAATATCAAATCGTAATTGGAAAACATTCAATTAGGCTGAAACCAATTTTATTTCCAAAAAAGAAAAAGTCAGAAACAAAAACTAAAATTTGAAAATAGAAACTCTTACCAAACAGAGATTAAAAAACAAAGATTAAAAAACAAAAATAAATAAAAAAACAAAACAAAACAAAAAACAAAACAATAAAATATTCAAAATCATAATTCATAATATCAAATCGTAATTGGAAAACATTCAATTAGGCTGAAACCAATTTTATTTCCAAGAAAGAAAAAGTCAGAAACAAAAACTAAAATTTGAAAATAGAAACTCTTACCAAACAGAGATTAAAAAACAAAAATAAATAAAAAAACAAAACAAAACAAAAAACAAAACAATAAAATATTCAAAATCATAATTCATAATATCAAATCGTAATTGGAAAACATTAAATTAGGCTAAAACCAAT
Organism: Syngnathus floridae; assembly: GCF_059516105.1. NCBI lineage: Eukaryota > Metazoa > Chordata > Actinopteri > Syngnathiformes > Syngnathidae > Syngnathus > Syngnathus floridae. Next base: position 66,419 of record NW_028284129.1, on the reverse strand, counting down.
TTTATTTCCAAAAAAGAAAAAGTCAGAAACAAAAACTAAAATTTGAAAATAGAAACTCTTACCAAACAGAGACTATAAAAGGACGCATGGCGCAACAGACGCTCAGTGCGTGGAGAGAGAGCAAAGAGAAAACAACTCAGCAGTAATTACAAACAGTGGATATCAGCATCAATTTCATTTTTGTGTGCCAGACCTGAGGAAGGCCCTAGCGGCCGAAACGTTGTCAAGGCACACTTACATTATATATTGGCCAAACAAAATCTAACAAAAGAAATTTTATTAAAAACTGTTTCAATAAAAACAACCATATTAAAAACAATTTTGTTGGATAAAAACTATTTTATTACATATATAACAAAGGCGAATTCTAGCCATGGAGCAAGGTTGGACCACGGTCCACTATGGCCGACGCCGCCGTTTTGCTCATCAGGACCCTGGGCTGGGCGCTGGGAGGTGTGCCGGACGGATGGACCGTGCTTTTGCCCCTGCTTCCAACAGGAGGGGGGGCTCCTACCGCAATCCTAACCAGCCAGTGCCTCCTCCGGTGCCCCCCAGCCGCTCCGGCTTCAGGGTTCGCTCATATGCTACGGTGGTACGCCAAGGTGGTGAACGGCCCTCTGATGTGCATTCCACCCGAAGTAAGGCTCCGGCCAATGAGTGGCGACGAGCTGATGCTCAATTTGGCCTCCTAGTCCGGAAGTTGCACAGCATCATTAAGGTGACCCACCATCTGCGGAATGTTAACCCTGAGGGAGGAGCCCCGCAACCGCGAATGTTTGCAAGGATGGTGGAGGTGTTGTCGACCATGGTCAGGCCAGCGTTCCCTACCGGGGATGCGTTGGACCTGATCATGGGCAATGCTCTAAATTGGGGTCACACAACATGCCAAATCCTCACCGACCATTACCTGACCTGCCTTACCCAATTATTGGATGACCTGCTGGTACTCATTACGCCGGAATGGGACGCTGCCTTTGAGGTGGCGACGAGGTGGGCCAGACGGAATTTTCCGCGGCTCTCGCAGGACACTTTGGATTATGTAACGGAGCAGATCAGGGCAAGCACGGTGGATCTACCTCCTGATTCACCTAGCCCCACTTCCCCTCCAACACCACGTCCGGATCCGGAGCCCGTGACTCCAATGGCGGAGCCCGTGACTCTATTGACGCCAATTCGGACCCAGTCGTCGCCGGCACCAAGTCGAGTTCCGGTGCCCGTGGCTCTGTTGACGCCAGTCCTGGCCCAGACTTCACCGACACCGAGTTCAGTTTCGGTGCCCTCGGCATCTTCCATGCCAGTCCAGGCCCAGAGGACGGTGGCTCGAGAGGGTTGGAAGAACCGAAAATCGGTCTTCTGTATGCCATCGCATTCGCGTAGCCCTACTGCACGTTGGGTTGACGGTCGAGGTCCGACTTCATATGAGGTCGGAGTGCTGAACCCGAACCCCGATCTGGACCCCATCATTGACCCAGTGGGAGAACCTGAACACGGGTCCTTCTCCGATGAGTCAACTGAATCCGATGATTCAACTGAATGGGAGCCCGAAGACCCCGACGAGATTTATGGGCCTCGATATAATCTTCGTTCTAAGCCCCACCCAAGCGGGACCTAAGCGTACTCCATGTCCTAACACCCAACCCTACCCCCAATCCTAACCCTAACCCTAACCCTAACCCTAACCCCAACCCTAACCCTAACCCTAACCCCAACCCTAACCCTAACCCTAACCCTAATCCTTACCTCAATCCAATTCCCTGTTTATGTCCTACTAGGAACAGAAATTCCGAACAGCAGGCTCAATTAACATAATTAGGACAAATTTATTAAAATCAATTCGGACTTACTTACCATAGATACCTACCTTGGATACTTACCTCAAATTGGTACCACGCCTCTGGTCCCCGGACCATGCCCACCTAAAAAATTAGAAAAGACAAAAATCAAAAAAATATATACGTAAATACCTACCTCAATTATCCACTTACCTGCAGTAAGAAAAATGAGAAACAAAAATTAAAAAAACAAAACAAAAACAAAACAATAAAATATTCAAAATCATAATTCACAAAATATATACGTAAATACCTACCTGAATAATCTACTTACCTGCAGTAAGAAAGATGAGAAACAAAAAATTAACAAACAAAAATAAGTAAAAAAACAAAACAAAACAATAAAATATTCAAAATCATAATTCATAATATCAAATCGTAATTGGAAAACATTCAATTAGGCTGAAACCAATTTTATTTCCAAAAAAGAAAAAGTCAGAAACAAAAACTAAAATTTGAAAATAGAAACTCTTACCAAACAGAGATTAAAAAACAAAGATTAAAAAACAAAAATAAATAAAAAAACAAAACAAAACAAAAAACAAAACAATAAAATATTCAAAATCATAATTCATAATATCAAATCGTAATTGGAAAACATTCAATTAGGCTGAAACCAATTTTATTTCCAAGAAAGAAAAAGTCAGAAACAAAAACTAAAATTTGAAAATAGAAACTCTTACCAAACAGAGATTAAAAAACAAAAATAAATAAAAAAACAAAACAAAACAAAAAACAAAACAATAAAATATTCAAAATCATAATTCATAATATCAAATCGTAATTGGAAAACATTAAATTAGGCTAAAACCAATTTTATTTCCAAAAAAGAAAAAGTCAGAAACAAAAACTAAAATTTGAAAATAGAAACTCTTACCAAACAGAGACTATAAAAGGACGCATGGCGCAACAGACGCTCAGTGCGTGGAGAGAGAGCAAAGAGAAAACAACTCAGCAGTAATTACAAACAGTGGATATCAGCATCAATTTCATTTTTGTGTGCCAGACCTGAGGAAGGCCCTAGCGGCCGAAACGTTGTCAAGGCACACTTACATTATATATTGGCCAAACAAAATCTAACAAAAGAAATTTTATTAAAAACTGTTTCAATAAAAACAACCATATTAAAAACAATTTTGTTGGATAAAAACTATTTTATTACATATATAACAGAGGCGAATTCTAGCCATGGAGCAAGGTTGGACCACGGTCCACTATGGCCGACGCCGCCGTTTTGCTCATCAGGACCCTGGGCTGGGCGCTGGGAGGTGTGCCGGACGGATGGACCGTGCTTTTGCCCCTGCTTCCAACAGGAGGGGGGGCTCCTACCGCAATCCTAACCAGCCAGTGCCTCCTCCGGTGCCCCCCAGCCGCTCCGGCTTCAGGGTTCGCTCATATGCTACGGTGGTACGCCAAGGTGGTGAACGGCCCTCTGATGTGCATTCCACCCGAAGTAAGGCTCCGGCCAATGAGTGGCGACGAGCTGATGCTCAATTTGGCCTCCTAGTCCGGAAGTTGCACAGCATCATTAAGGTGACCCACCATCTGCGGAATGTTAACCCTGAGGGAGGAGCCCCGCAACCGCGAATGTTTGCAAGGATGGTGGAGGTGTTGTCGACCATGGTCAGGCCAGCGTTCCCTACCGGGGATGCGTTGGACCTGATCATGGGCAATGCTCTAAATTGGGGTCACACAACATGCCAAATCCTCACCGACCATTACCTGACCTGCCTTACCCAATTATTGGATGACCTGCTGGTACTCATTACGCCGGAATGGGACGCTGCCTTTGAGGTGGCGACGAGGTGGGCCAGACGGAATTTTCCGCGGCTCTCGCAGGACACTTTGGATTATGTAACGGAGCAGATCAGGGCAAGCACGGTGGATCTACCTCCTGATTCACCTAGCCCCACTTCCCCTCCAACACCACGTCCGGATCCGGAGCCCGTGACTCCAATGGCGGAGCCCGTGACTCTATTGACGCCAATTCGGACCCAGTCGTCGCCGGCACCAAGTCGAGTTCCGGTGCCCGTGGCTCTGTTGACGCCAGTCCTGGCCCAGACTTCACCGACACCGAGTTCAGTTTCGGTGCCCTCGGCATCTTCCATGCCAGTCCAGGCCCAGAGGACGGTGGCTCGAGAGGGTTGGAAGAACCGAAAATCGGTCTTCTGTATGCCATCGCATTCGCGTAGCCCTACTGCACGTTGGGTTGACGGTCGAGGTCCGACTTCATATGAGGTCGGAGTGCTGAACCCGAACCCCGATCTGGACCCCATCATTGACCCAGTGGGAGAACCTGAACACGGGTCCTTCTCCGATGAGTCAACTGAATCCGATGATTCAACTGAATGGGAGCCCGAAGACCCCGACGAGATTTATGGGCCTCGATATAATCTTCGTTCTAAGCCCCACCCAAGCGGGACCTAAGCGTACTCCATGTCCTAACACCCAACCCTACCCCCAATCCTAACCCTAACCCTAACCCTAACCCTAACCCCAACCCTAACCCTAACCCTAACCCCAACCCTAACCCTAACCCTAACCCTAATCCTTACCTCAATCCAATTCCCTGTTTATGTCCTACTAGGAACAGAAATTCCGAACAGCAGGCTCAATTAACATAATTAGGACAAATTTATTAAAATCAATTCGGACTTACTTACCATAGATACCTACCTTGGATACTTACCTCAAATTGGTACCACGCCTCTGGTCCCCGGACCATGCCCACCTAAAAAATTAGAAAAGACAAAAATCAAAAAAATATATACGTAAATACCTACCTCAATTATCCACTTACCTGCAGTAAGAAAAATGAGAAACAAAAATTAAAAAAACAAAACAAAAACAAAACAATAAAATATTCAAAATCATAATTCACAAAATATATACGTAAATACCTACCTGAATAATCTACTTACCTGCAGTAAGAAAGATGAGAAACAAAAAATTAACAAACAAAAATAAGTAAAAAAACAAAACAAAACAATAAAATATTCAAAATCATAATTCATAATATCAAATCGTAATTGGAAAACATTCAATTAGGCTGAAACCAATTTTATTTCCAAAAAAGAAAAAGTCAGAAACAAAAACTAAAATTTGAAAATAGAAACTCTTACCAAACAGAGATTAAAAAACAAAGATTAAAAAACAAAAATAAATAAAAAAACAAAACAAAACAAAAAACAAAACAATAAAATATTCAAAATCATAATTCATAATATCAAATCGTAATTGGAAAACATTCAATTAGGCTGAAACCAATTTTATTTCCAAGAAAGAAAAAGTCAGAAACAAAAACTAAAATTTGAAAATAGAAACTCTTACCAAACAGAGATTAAAAAACAAAAATAAATAAAAAAACAAAACAAAACAAAAAACAAAACAATAAAATATTCAAAATCATAATTCATAATATCAAATCGTAATTGGAAAACATTAAATTAGGCTAAAACCAATTTTATTTCCAAAAAAGAAAAAGTCAGAAACAAAAACTAAAATTTGAAAATAGAAACTCTTACCAAACAGAGACTATAAAAGGACGCATGGCGCAACAGACGCTCAGTGCGTGGAGAGAGAGCAAAGAGAAAACAACTCAGCAGTAATTACAAACAGTGGATATCAGCATCAATTTCATTTTTGTGTGCCAGACCTGAGGAAGGCCCTAGCGGCCGAAACGTTGTCAAGGCACACTTACATTATATATTGGCCAAACAAAATCTAACAAAAGAAATTTTATTAAAAACTGTTTCAATAAAAACAACCATATTAAAAACAATTTTGTTGGATAAAAACTATTTTATTACATATATAACAAAGGCGAATTCTAGCCATGGAGCAAGGTTGGACCACGGTCCACTATGGCCGACGCCGCCGTTTTGCTCATCAGGACCCTGGGCTGGGCGCTGGGAGGTGTGCCGGACGGATGGACCGTGCTTTTGCCCCTGCTTCCAACAGGAGGGGGGGCTCCTACCGCAATCCTAACCAGCCAGTGCCTCCTCCGGTGCCCCCCAGCCGCTCCGGCTTCAGGGTTCGCTCATATGCTACGGTGGTACGCCAAGGTGGTGAACGGCCCTCTGATGTGCATTCCACCCGAAGTAAGGCTCCGGCCAATGAGTGGCGACGAGCTGATGCTCAATTTGGCCTCCTAGTCCGGAAGTTGCACAGCATCATTAAGGTGACCCACCATCTGCGGAATGTTAACCCTGAGGGAGGAGCCCCGCAACCGCGAATGTTTGCAAGGATGGTGGAGGTGTTGTCGACCATGGTCAGGCCAGCGTTCCCTACCGGGGATGCGTTGGACCTGATCATGGGCAATGCTCTAAATTGGGGTCACACAACATGCCAAATCCTCACCGACCATTACCTGACCTGCCTTACCCAATTATTGGATGACCTGCTGGTACTCATTACGCCGGAATGGGACGCTGCCTTTGAGGTGGCGACGAGGTGGGCCAGACGGAATTTTCCGCGGCTCTCGCAGGACACTTTGGATTATGTAACGGAGCAGATCAGGGCAAGCACGGTGGATCTACCTCCTGATTCACCTAGCCCCACTTCCCCTCCAACACCACGTCCGGATCCGGAGCCCGTGACTCCAATGGCGGAGCCCGTGACTCTATTGACGCCAATTCGGACCCAGTCGTCGCCGGCACCAAGTCGAGTTCCGGTGCCCGTGGCTCTGTTGACGCCAGTCCTGGCCCAGACTTCACCGACACCGAGTTCAGTTTCGGTGCCCTCGGCATCTTCCATGCCAGTCCAGGCCCAGAGGACGGTGGCTCGAGAGGGTTGGAAGAACCGAAAATCGGTCTTCTGTATGCCATCGCATTCGCGTAGCCCTACTGCACGTTGGGTTGACGGTCGAGGTCCGACTTCATATGAGGTCGGAGTGCTGAACCCGAACCCCGATCTGGACCCCATCATTGACCCAGTGGGAGAACCTGAACACGGGTCCTTCTCCGATGAGTCAACTGAATCCGATGATTCAACTGAATGGGAGCCCGAAGACCCCGACGAGATTTATGGGCCTCGATATAATCTTCGTTCTAAGCCCCACCCAAGCGGGACCTAAGCGTACTCCATGTCCTAACACCCAACCCTACCCCCAATCCTAACCCTAACCCTAACCCTAACCCTAACCCCAACCCTAACCCTAACCCTAACCCCAACCCTAACCCTAACCCTAACCCTAATCCTTACCTCAATCCAATTCCCTGTTTATGTCCTACTAGGAACAGAAATTCCGAACAGCAGGCTCAATTAACATAATTAGGACAAATTTATTAAAATCAATTCGGACTTACTTACCATAGATACCTACCTTGGATACTTACCTCAAATTGGTACCACGCCTCTGGTCCCCGGACCATGCCCACCTAAAAAATTAGAAAAGACAAAAATCAAAAAAATATATACGTAAATACCTACCTCAATTATCCACTTACCTGCAGTAAGAAAAATGAGAAACAAAAATTAAAAAAACAAAACAAAAACAAAACAATAAAATATTCAAAATCATAATTCACAAAATATATACGTAAATACCTACCTGAATAATCTACTTACCTGCAGTAAGAAAGATGAGAAACAAAAAATTAACAAACAAAAATAAGTAAAAAAACAAAACAAAACAATAAAATATTCAAAATCATAATTCATAATATCAAATCGTAATTGGAAAACATTCAATTAGGCTGAAACCAATTTTATTTCCAAAAAAGAAAAAGTCAGAAACAAAAACTAAAATTTGAAAATAGAAACTCTTACCAAACAGAGATTAAAAAACAAAGATTAAAAAACAAAAATAAATAAAAAAACAAAACAAAACAAAAAACAAAACAATAAAATATTCAAAATCATAATTCATAATATCAAATCGTAATTGGAAAACATTCAATTAGGCTGAAACCAATTTTATTTCCAAGAAAGAAAAAGTCAGAAACAAAAACTAAAATTTGAAAATAGAAACTCTTACCAAACAGAGATTAAAAAACAAAAATAAATAAAAAAACAAAACAAAACAAAAAACAAAACAATAAAATATTCAAAATCATAATTCATAATATCAAATCGTAATTGGAAAACATTAAATTAGGCTAAAACCAATTTTATTTCCAAAAAAGAAAAAGTCAGAAACAAAAACTAAAATTTGAAAATAGAAACTCTTACCAAACAGAGACTATAAAAGGACGCATGGCGCAACAGACGCTCAGTGCGTGGAGAGAGAGCAAAGAGAAAACAACTCAGCAGTAATTACAAACAGTGGATATCAGCATCAATTTCATTTTTGTGTGCCAGACCTGAGGAAGGCCCTAGCGGCCGAAACGTTGTCAAGGCACACTTACATTATATATTGGCCAAACAAAATCTAACAAAAGAAATTTTATTAAAAACTGTTTCAATAAAAACAACCATATTAAAAACAATTTTGTTGGATAAAAACTATTTTATTACATATATAACAAAGGCGAATTCTAGCCATGGAGCAAGGTTGGACCACGGTCCACTATGGCCGACGCCGCCGTTTTGCTCATCAGGACCCTGGGCTGGGCGCTGGGAGGTGTGCCGGACGGATGGACCGTGCTTTTGCCCCTGCTTCCAACAGGAGGGGGGGCTCCTACCGCAATCCTAACCAGCCAGTGCCTCCTCCGGTGCCCCCCAGCCGCTCCGGCTTCAGGGTTCGCTCATATGCTACGGTGGTACGCCAAGGTGGTGAACGGCCCTCTGATGTGCATTCCACCCGAAGTAAGGCTCCGGCCAATGAGTGGCGACGAGCTGATGCTCAATTTGGCCTCCTAGTCCGGAAGTTGCACAGCATCATTAAGGTGACCCACCATCTGCGGAATGTTAACCCTGAGGGAGGAGCCCCGCAACCGCGAATGTTTGCAAGGATGGTGGAGGTGTTGTCGACCATGGTCAGGCCAGCGTTCCCTACCGGGGATGCGTTGGACCTGATCATGGGCAATGCTCTAAATTGGGGTCACACAACATGCCAAATCCTCACCGACCATTACCTGACCTGCCTTACCCAATTATTGGATGACCTGCTGGTACTCATTACGCCGGAATGGGACGCTGCCTTTGAGGTGGCGACGAGGTGGGCCAGACGGAATTTTCCGCGGCTCTCGCAGGACACTTTGGATTATGTAACGGAGCAGATCAGGGCAAGCACGGTGGATCTACCTCCTGATTCACCTAGCCCCACTTCCCCTCCAACACCACGTCCGGATCCGGAGCCCGTGACTCCAATGGCGGAGCCCGTGACTCTATTGACGCCAATTCGGACCCAGTCGTCGCCGGCACCAAGTCGAGTTCCGGTGCCCGTGGCTCTGTTGACGCCAGTCCTGGCCCAGACTTCACCGACACCGAGTTCAGTTTCGGTGCCCTCGGCATCTTCCATGCCAGTCCAGGCCCAGAGGACGGTGGCTCGAGAGGGTTGGAAGAACCGAAAATCGGTCTTCTGTATGCCATCGCATTCGCGTAGCCCTACTGCACGTTGGGTTGACGGTCGAGGTCCGACTTCATATGAGGTCGGAGTGCTGAACCCGAACCCCGATCTGGACCCCATCATTGACCCAGTGGGAGAACCTGAACACGGGTCCTTCTCCGATGAGTCAACTGAATCCGATGATTCAACTGAATGGGAGCCCGAAGACCCCGACGAGATTTATGGGCCTCGATATAATCTTCGTTCTAAGCCCCACCCAAGCGGGACCTAAGCGTACTCCATGTCCTAACACCCAACCCTACCCCCAATCCTAACCCTAACCCTAACCCTAACCCTAACCCCAACCCTAACCCTAACCCTAACCCCAACCCTAACCCTAACCCTAACCCTAATCCTTACCTCAATCCAATTCCCTGTTTATGTCCTACTAGGAACAGAAATTCCGAACAGCAGGCTCAATTAACATAATTAGGACAAATTTATTAAAATCAATTCGGACTTACTTACCATAGATACCTACCTTGGATACTTACCTCAAATTGGTACCACGCCTCTGGTCCCCGGACCATGCCCACCTAAAAAATTAGAAAAGACAAAAATCAAAAAAATATATACGTAAATACCTACCTCAATTATCCACTTACCTGCAGTAAGAAAAATGAGAAACAAAAATTAAAAAAACAAAACAAAAACAAAACAATAAAATATTCAAAATCATAATTCACAAAATATATACGTAAATACCTACCTGAATAATCTACTTACCTGCAGTAAGAAAGATGAGAAACAAAAAATTAACAAACAAAAATAAGTAAAAAAACAAAACAAAACAATAAAATATTCAAAATCATAATTCATAATATCAAATCGTAATTGGAAAACATTCAATTAGGCTGAAACCAATTTTATTTCCAAAAAAGAAAAAGTCAGAAACAAAAACTAAAATTTGAAAATAGAAACTCTTACCAAACAGAGATTAAAAAACAAAGATTAAAAAACAAAAATAAATAAAAAAACAAAACAAAACAAAAAACAAAACAATAAAATATTCAAAATCATAATTCATAATATCAAATCGTAATTGGAAAACATTCAATTAGGCTGAAACCAATTTTATTTCCAAGAAAGAAAAAGTCAGAAACAAAAACTAAAATTTGAAAATAGAAACTCTTACCAAACAGAGATTAAAAAACAAAAATAAATAAAAAAACAAAACAAAACAAAAAACAAAACAATAAAATATTCAAAATCATAATTCATAATATCAAATCGTAATTGGAAAACATTAAATTAGGCTAAAACCAATTTTATTTCCAAAAAAGAAAAAGTCAGAAACAAAAACTAAAATTTGAAAATAGAAACTCTTACCAAACAGAGACTATAAAAGGACGCATGGCGCAACAGACGCTCAGTGCGTGGAGAGAGAGCAAAGAGAAAACAACTCAGCAGTAATTACAAACAGTGGATATCAGCATCAATTTCATTTTTGTGTGCCAGACCTGAGGAAGGCCCTAGCGGCCGAAACGTTGTCAAGGCACACTTACATTATATATTGGCCAAACAAAATCTAACAAAAGAAATTTTATTAAAAACTGTTTCAATAAAAACAACCATATTAAAAACAATTTTGTTGGATAAAAACTATTTTATTACATATATAACAAAGGCGAATTCTAGCCATGGAGCAAGGTTGGACCACGGTCCACTATGGCCGACGCCGCCGTTTTGCTCATCAGGACCCTGGGCTGGGCGCTGGGAGGTGTGCCGGACGGATGGACCGTGCTTTTGCCCCTGCTTCCAACAGGAGGGGGGGCTCCTACCGCAATCCTAACCAGCCAGTGCCTCCTCCGGTGCCCCCCAGCCGCTCCGGCTTCAGGGTTCGCTCATATGCTACGGTGGTACGCCAAGGTGGTGAACGGCCCTCTGATGTGCATTCCACCCGAAGTAAGGCTCCGGCCAATGAGTGGCGACGAGCTGATGCTCAATTTGGCCTCCTAGTCCGGAAGTTGCACAGCATCATTAAGGTGACCCACCATCTGCGGAATGTTAACCCTGAGGGAGGAGCCCCGCAACCGCGAATGTTTGCAAGGATGGTGGAGGTGTTGTCGACCATGGTCAGGCCAGCGTTCCCTACCGGGGATGCGTTGGACCTGATCATGGGCAATGCTCTAAATTGGGGTCACACAACATGCCAAATCCTCACCGACCATTACCTGACCTGCCTTACCCAATTATTGGATGACCTGCTGGTACTCATTACGCCGGAATGGGACGCTGCCTTTGAGGTGGCGACGAGGTGGGCCAGACGGAATTTTCCGCGGCTCTCGCAGGACACTTTGGATTATGTAACGGAGCAGATCAGGGCAAGCACGGTGGATCTACCTCCTGATTCACCTAGCCCCACTTCCCCTCCAACACCACGTCCGGATCCGGAGCCCGTGACTCCAATGGCGGAGCCCGTGACTCTATTGACGCCAATTCGGACCCAGTCGTCGCCGGCACCAAGTCGAGTTCCGGTGCCCGTGGCTCTGTTGACGCCAGTCCTGGCCCAGACTTCACCGACACCGAGTTCAGTTTCGGTGCCCTCGGCATCTTCCATGCCAGTCCAGGCCCAGAGGACGGTGGCTCGAGAGGGTTGGAAGAACCGAAAATCGGTCTTCTGTATGCCATCGCATTCGCGTAGCCCTACTGCACGTTGGGTTGACGGTCGAGGTCCGACTTCATATGAGGTCGGAGTGCTGAACCCGAACCCCGATCTGGACCCCATCATTGACCCAGTGGGAGAACCTGAACACGGGTCCTTCTCCGATGAGTCAACTGAATCCGATGATTCAACTGAATGGGAGCCCGAAGACCCCGACGAGATTTATGGGCCTCGATATAATCTTCGTTCTAAGCCCCACCCAAGCGGGACCTAAGCGTACTCCATGTCCTAACACCCAACCCTACCCCCAATCCTAACCCTAACCCTAACCCTAACCCTAACCCCAACCCTAACCCTAACCCTAACCCCAACCCTAACCCTAACCCTAACCCTAATCCTTACCTCAATCCAATTCCCTGTTTATGTCCTACTAGGAACAGAAATTCCGAACAGCAGGCTCAATTAACATAATTAGGACAAATTTATTAAAATCAATTCGGACTTACTTACCATAGATACCTACCTTGGATACTTACCTCAAATTGGTACCACGCCTCTGGTCCCCGGACCATGCCCACCTAAAAAATTAGAAAAGACAAAAATCAAAAAAATATATACGTAAATACCTACCTCAATTATCCACTTACCTGCAGTAAGAAAAATGAGAAACAAAAATTAAAAAAACAAAACAAAAACAAAACAATAAAATATTCAAAATCATAATTCACAAAATATATACGTAAATACCTACCTGAATAATCTACTTACCTGCAGTAAGAAAGATGAGAAACAAAAAATTAACAAACAAAAATAAGTAAAAAAACAAAACAAAACAATAAAATATTCAAAATCATAATTCATAATATCAAATCGTAATTGGAAAACATTCAATTAGGCTGAAACCAATTTTATTTCCAAAAAAGAAAAAGTCAGAAACAAAAACTAAAATTTGAAAATAGAAACTCTTACCAAACAGAGATTAAAAAACAAAGATTAAAAAACAAAAATAAATAAAAAAACAAAACAAAACAAAAAACAAAACAATAAAATATTCAAAATCATAATTCATAATATCAAATCGTAATTGGAAAACATTCAATTAGGCTGAAACCAATTTTATTTCCAAGAAAGAAAAAGTCAGAAACAAAAACTAAAATTTGAAAATAGAAACTCTTACCAAACAGAGATTAAAAAACAAAAATAAATAAAAAAACAAAACAAAACAAAAAACAAAACAATAAAATATTCAAAATCATAATTCATAATATCAAATCGTAATTGGAAAACATTAAATTAGGCTAAAACCAATTTTATTTCCAAAAAAGAAAAAGTCAGAAACAAAAACTAAAATTTGAAAATAGAAACTCTTACCAAACAGAGACTATAAAAGGACGCATGGCGCAACAGACGCTCAGTGCGTGGAGAGAGAGCAAAGAGAAAACAACTCAGCAGTAATTACAAACAGTGGATATCAGCATCAATTTCATTTTTGTGTGCCAGACCTGAGGAAGGCCCTAGCGGCCGAAACGTTGTCAAGGCACACTTACATTATATATTGGCCAAACAAAATCTAACAAAAGAAATTTTATTAAAAACTGTTTCAATAAAAACAACCATATTAAAAACAATTTTGTTGGATAAAAACTATTTTATTACATATATAACAAAGGCGAATTCTAGCCATGGAGCAAGGTTGGACCACGGTCCACTATGGCCGACGCCGCCGTTTTGCTCATCAGGACCCTGGGCTGGGCGCTGGGAGGTGTGCCGGACGGATGGACCGTGCTTTTGCCCCTGCTTCCAACAGGAGGGGGGGCTCCTACCGCAATCCTAACCAGCCAGTGCCTCCTCCGGTGCCCCCCAGCCGCTCCGGCTTCAGGGTTCGCTCATATGCTACGGTGGTACGCCAAGGTGGTGAACGGCCCTCTGATGTGCATTCCACCCGAAGTAAGGCTCCGGCCAATGAGTGGCGACGAGCTGATGCTCAATTTGGCCTCCTAGTCCGGAAGTTGCACAGCATCATTAAGGTGACCCACCATCTGCGGAATGTTAACCCTGAGGGAGGAGCCCCGCAACCGCGAATGTTTGCAAGGATGGTGGAGGTGTTGTCGACCATGGTCAGGCCAGCGTTCCCTACCGGGGATGCGTTGGACCTGATCATGGGCAATGCTCTAAATTGGGGTCACACAACATGCCAAATCCTCACCGACCATTACCTGACCTGCCTTACCCAATTATTGGATGACCTGCTGGTACTCATTACGCCGGAATGGGACGCTGCCTTTGAGGTGGCGACGAGGTGGGCCAGACGGAATTTTCCGCGGCTCTCGCAGGACACTTTGGATTATGTAACGGAGCAGATCAGGGCAAGCACGGTGGATCTACCTCCTGATTCACCTAGCCCCACTTCCCCTCCAACACCACGTCCGGATCCGGAGCCCGTGACTCCAATGGCGGAGCCCGTGACTCTATTGACGCCAATTCGGACCCAGTCGTCGCCGGCACCAAGTCGAGTTCCGGTGCCCGTGGCTCTGTTGACGCCAGTCCTGGCCCAGACTTCACCGACACCGAGTTCAGTTTCGGTGCCCTCGGCATCTTCCATGCCAGTCCAGGCCCAGAGGACGGTGGCTCGAGAGGGTTGGAAGAACCGAAAATCGGTCTTCTGTATGCCATCGCATTCGCGTAGCCCTACTGCACGTTGGGTTGACGGTCGAGGTCCGACTTCATATGAGGTCGGAGTGCTGAACCCGAACCCCGATCTGGACCCCATCATTGACCCAGTGGGAGAACCTGAACACGGGTCCTTCTCCGATGAGTCAACTGAATCCGATGATTCAACTGAATGGGAGCCCGAAGACCCCGACGAGATTTATGGGCCTCGATATAATCTTCGTTCTAAGCCCCACCCAAGCGGGACCTAAGCGTACTCCATGTCCTAACACCCAACCCTACCCCCAATCCTAACCCTAACCCTAACCCTAACCCTAACCCCAACCCTAACCCTAACCCTAACCCCAACCCTAACCCTAACCCTAACCCTAATCCTTACCTCAATCCAATTCCCTGTTTATGTCCTACTAGGAACAGAAATTCCGAACAGCAGGCTCAATTAACATAATTAGGACAAATTTATTAAAATCAATTCGGACTTACTTACCATAGATACCTACCTTGGATACTTACCTCAAATTGGTACCACGCCTCTGGTCCCCGGACCATGCCCACCTAAAAAATTAGAAAAGACAAAAATCAAAAAAATATATACGTAAATACCTACCTCAATTATCCACTTACCTGCAGTAAGAAAAATGAGAAACAAAAATTAAAAAAACAAAACAAAAACAAAACAATAAAATATTCAAAATCATAATTCACAAAATATATACGTAAATACCTACCTGAATAATCTACTTACCTGCAGTAAGAAAGATGAGAAACAAAAAATTAACAAACAAAAATAAGTAAAAAAACAAAACAAAACAATAAAATATTCAAAATCATAATTCATAATATCAAATCGTAATTGGAAAACATTCAATTAGGCTGAAACCAATTTTATTTCCAAAAAAGAAAAAGTCAGAAACAAAAACTAAAATTTGAAAATAGAAACTCTTACCAAACAGAGATTAAAAAACAAAGATTAAAAAACAAAAATAAATAAAAAAACAAAACAAAACAAAAAACAAAACAATAAAATATTCAAAATCATAATTCATAATATCAAATCGTAATTGGAAAACATTCAATTAGGCTGAAACCAATTTTATTTCCAAGAAAGAAAAAGTCAGAAACAAAAACTAAAATTTGAAAATAGAAACTCTTACCAAACAGAGATTAAAAAACAAAAATAAATAAAAAAACAAAACAAAACAAAAAACAAAACAATAAAATATTCAAAATCATAATTCATAATATCAAATCGTAATTGGAAAACATTAAATTAGGCTAAAACCAATTTTATTTCCAAAAAAGAAAAAGTCAGAAACAAAAACTAAAATTTGAAAATAGAAACTCTTACCAAACAGAGACTATAAAAGGACGCATGGCGCAACAGACGCTCAGTGCGTGGAGAGAGAGCAAAGAGAAAACAACTCAGCAGTAATTACAAACAGTGGATATCAGCATCAATTTCATTTTTGTGTGCCAGACCTGAGGAAGGCCCTAGCGGCCGAAACGTTGTCAAGGCACACTTACATTATATATTGGCCAAACAAAATCTAACAAAAGAAATTTTATTAAAAACTGTTTCAATAAAAACAACCATATTAAAAACAATTTTGTTGGATAAAAACTATTTTATTACATATATAACAAAGGCGAATTCTAGCCATGGAGCAAGGTTGGACCACGGTCCACTATGGCCGACGCCGCCGTTTTGCTCATCAGGACCCTGGGCTGGGCGCTGGGAGGTGTGCCGGACGGATGGACCGTGCTTTTGCCCCTGCTTCCAACAGGAGGGGGGGCTCCTACCGCAATCCTAACCAGCCAGTGCCTCCTCCGGTGCCCCCCAGCCGCTCCGGCTTCAGGGTTCGCTCATATGCTACGGTGGTACGCCAAGGTGGTGAACGGCCCTCTGATGTGCATTCCACCCGAAGTAAGGCTCCGGCCAATGAGTGGCGACGAGCTGATGCTCAATTTGGCCTCCTAGTCCGGAAGTTGCACAGCATCATTAAGGTGACCCACCATCTGCGGAATGTTAACCCTGAGGGAGGAGCCCCGCAACCGCGAATGTTTGCAAGGATGGTGGAGGTGTTGTCGACCATGGTCAGGCCAGCGTTCCCTACCGGGGATGCGTTGGACCTGATCATGGGCAATGCTCTAAATTGGGGTCACACAACATGCCAAATCCTCACCGACCATTACCTGACCTGCCTTACCCAATTATTGGATGACCTGCTGGTACTCATTACGCCGGAATGGGACGCTGCCTTTGAGGTGGCGACGAGGTGGGCCAGACGGAATTTTCCGCGGCTCTCGCAGGACACTTTGGATTATGTAACGGAGCAGATCAGGGCAAGCACGGTGGATCTACCTCCTGATTCACCTAGCCCCACTTCCCCTCCAACACCACGTCCGGATCCGGAGCCCGTGACTCCAATGGCGGAGCCCGTGACTCTATTGACGCCAATTCGGACCCAGTCGTCGCCGGCACCAAGTCGAGTTCCGGTGCCCGTGGCTCTGTTGACGCCAGTCCTGGCCCAGACTTCACCGACACCGAGTTCAGTTTCGGTGCCCTCGGCATCTTCCATGCCAGTCCAGGCCCAGAGGACGGTGGCTCGAGAGGGTTGGAAGAACCGAAAATCGGTCTTCTGTATGCCATCGCATTCGCGTAGCCCTACTGCACGTTGGGTTGACGGTCGAGGTCCGACTTCATATGAGGTCGGAGTGCTGAACCCGAACCCCGATCTGGACCCCATCATTGACCCAGTGGGAGAACCTGAACACGGGTCCTTCTCCGATGAGTCAACTGAATCCGATGATTCAACTGAATGGGAGCCCGAAGACCCCGACGAGATTTATGGGCCTCGATATAATCTTCGTTCTAAGCCCCACCCAAGCGGGACCTAAGCGTACTCCATGTCCTAACACCCAACCCTACCCCCAATCCTAACCCTAACCCTAACCCTAACCCTAACCCCAACCCTAACCCTAACCCTAACCCCAACCCTAACCCTAACCCTAACCCTAATCCTTACCTCAATCCAATTCCCTGTTTATGTCCTACTAGGAACAGAAATTCCGAACAGCAGGCTCAATTAACATAATTAGGACAAATTTATTAAAATCAATTCGGACTTACTTACCATAGATACCTACCTTGGATACTTACCTCAAATTGGTACCACGCCTCTGGTCCCCGGACCATGCCCACCTAAAAAATTAGAAAAGACAAAAATCAAAAAAATATATACGTAAATACCTACCTCAATTATCCACTTACCTGCAGTAAGAAAAATGAGAAACAAAAATTAAAAAAACAAAACAAAAACAAAACAATAAAATATTCAAAATCATAATTCACAAAATATATACGTAAATACCTACCTGAATAATCTACTTACCTGCAGTAAGAAAGATGAGAAACAAAAAATTAACAAACAAAAATAAGTAAAAAAACAAAACAAAACAATAAAATATTCAAAATCATAATTCATAATATCAAATCGTAATTGGAAAACATTCAATTAGGCTGAAACCAATTTTATTTCCAAAAAAGAAAAAGTCAGAAACAAAAACTAAAATTTGAAAATAGAAACTCTTACCAAACAGAGATTAAAAAACAAAGATTAAAAAACAAAAATAAATAAAAAAACAAAACAAAACAAAAAACAAAACAATAAAATATTCAAAATCATAATTCATAATATCAAATCGTAATTGGAAAACATTCAATTAGGCTGAAACCAATTTTATTTCCAAGAAAGAAAAAGTCAGAAACAAAAACTAAAATTTGAAAATAGAAACTCTTACCAAACAGAGATTAAAAAACAAAAATAAATAAAAAAACAAAACAAAACAAAAAACAAAACAATAAAATATTCAAAATCATAATTCATAATATCAAATCGTAATTGGAAAACATTAAATTAGGCTAAAACCAATTTTATTTCCAAAAAAGAAAAAGTCAGAAACAAAAACTAAAATTTGAAAATAGAAACTCTTACCAAACAGAGACTATAAAAGGACGCATGGCGCAACAGACGCTCAGTGCGTGGAGAGAGAGCAAAGAGAAAACAACTCAGCAGTAATTACAAACAGTGGATATCAGCATCAATTTCATTTTTGTGTGCCAGACCTGAGGAAGGCCCTAGCGGCCGAAACGTTGTCAAGGCACACTTACATTATATATTGGCCAAACAAAATCTAACAAAAGAAATTTTATTAAAAACTGTTTCAATAAAAACAACCATATTAAAAACAATTTTGTTGGATAAAAACTATTTTATTACATATATAACAAAGGCGAATTCTAGCCATGGAGCAAGGTTGGACCACGGTCCACTATGGCCGACGCCGCCGTTTTGCTCATCAGGACCCTGGGCTGGGCGCTGGGAGGTGTGCCGGACGGATGGACCGTGCTTTTGCCCCTGCTTCCAACAGGAGGGGGGGCTCCTACCGCAATCCTAACCAGCCAGTGCCTCCTCCGGTGCCCCCCAGCCGCTCCGGCTTCAGGGTTCGCTCATATGCTACGGTGGTACGCCAAGGTGGTGAACGGCCCTCTGATGTGCATTCCACCCGAAGTAAGGCTCCGGCCAATGAGTGGCGACGAGCTGATGCTCAATTTGGCCTCCTAGTCCGGAAGTTGCACAGCATCATTAAGGTGACCCACCATCTGCGGAATGTTAACCCTGAGGGAGGAGCCCCGCAACCGCGAATGTTTGCAAGGATGGTGGAGGTGTTGTCGACCATGGTCAGGCCAGCGTTCCCTACCGGGGATGCGTTGGACCTGATCATGGGCAATGCTCTAAATTGGGGTCACACAACATGCCAAATCCTCACCGACCATTACCTGACCTGCCTTACCCAATTATTGGATGACCTGCTGGTACTCATTACGCCGGAATGGGACGCTGCCTTTGAGGTGGCGACGAGGTGGGCCAGACGGAATTTTCCGCGGCTCTCGCAGGACACTTTGGATTATGTAACGGAGCAGATCAGGGCAAGCACGGTGGATCTACCTCCTGATTCACCTAGCCCCACTTCCCCTCCAACACCACGTCCGGATCCGGAGCCCGTGACTCCAATGGCGGAGCCCGTGACTCTATTGACGCCAATTCGGACCCAGTCGTCGCCGGCACCAAGTCGAGTTCCGGTGCCCGTGGCTCTGTTGACGCCAGTCCTGGCCCAGACTTCACCGACACCGAGTTCAGTTTCGGTGCCCTCGGCATCTTCCATGCCAGTCCAGGCCCAGAGGACGGTGGCTCGAGAGGGTTGGAAGAACCGAAAATCGGTCTTCTGTATGCCATCGCATTCGCGTAGCCCTACTGCACGTTGGGTTGACGGTCGAGGTCCGACTTCATATGAGGTCGGAGTGCTGAACCCGAACCCCGATCTGGACCCCATCATTGACCCAGTGGGAGAACCTGAACACGGGTCCTTCTCCGATGAGTCAACTGAATCCGATGATTCAACTGAATGGGAGCCCGAAGACCCCGACGAGATTTATGGGCCTCGATATAATCTTCGTTCTAAGCCCCACCCAAGCGGGACCTAAGCGTACTCCATGTCCTAACACCCAACCCTACCCCCAATCCTAACCCTAACCCTAACCCTAACCCTAACCCCAACCCTAACCCTAACCCTAACCCCAACCCTAACCCTAACCCTAACCCTAATCCTTACCTCAATCCAATTCCCTGTTTATGTCCTACTAGGAACAGAAATTCCGAACAGCAGGCTCAATTAACATAATTAGGACAAATTTATTAAAATCAATTCGGACTTACTTACCATAGATACCTACCTTGGATACTTACCTCAAATTGGTACCACGCCTCTGGTCCCCGGACCATGCCCACCTAAAAAATTAGAAAAGACAAAAATCAAAAAAATATATACGTAAATACCTACCTCAATTATCCACTTACCTGCAGTAAGAAAAATGAGAAACAAAAATTAAAAAAACAAAACAAAAACAAAACAATAAAATATTCAAAATCATAATTCACAAAATATATACGTAAATACCTACCTGAATAATCTACTTACCTGCAGTAAGAAAGATGAGAAACAAAAAATTAACAAACAAAAATAAGTAAAAAAACAAAACAAAACAATAAAATATTCAAAATCATAATTCATAATATCAAATCGTAATTGGAAAACATTCAATTAGGCTGAAACCAATTTTATTTCCAAAAAAGAAAAAGTCAGAAACAAAAACTAAAATTTGAAAATAGAAACTCTTACCAAACAGAGATTAAAAAACAAAGATTAAAAAACAAAAATAAATAAAAAAACAAAACAAAACAAAAAACAAAACAATAAAATATTCAAAATCATAATTCATAATATCAAATCGTAATTGGAAAACATTCAATTAGGCTGAAACCAATTTTATTTCCAAGAAAGAAAAAGTCAGAAACAAAAACTAAAATTTGAAAATAGAAACTCTTACCAAACAGAGATTAAAAAACAAAAATAAATAAAAAAACAAAACAAAACAAAAAACAAAACAATAAAATATTCAAAATCATAATTCATAATATCAAATCGTAATTGGAAAACATTAAATTAGGCTAAAACCAATTTTATTTCCAAAAAAGAAAAAGTCAGAAACAAAAACTAAAATTTGAAAATAGAAACTCTTACCAAACAGAGACTATAAAAGGACGCATGGCGCAACAGACGCTCAGTGCGTGGAGAGAGAGCAAAGAGAAAACAACTCAGCAGTAATTACAAACAGTGGATATCAGCATCAATTTCATTTTTGTGTGCCAGACCTGAGGAAGGCCCTAGCGGCCGAAACGTTGTCAAGGCACACTTACATTATATATTGGCCAAACAAAATCTAACAAAAGAAATTTTATTAAAAACTGTTTCAATAAAAACAACCATATTAAAAACAATTTTGTTGGATAAAAACTATTTTATTACATATATAACAAAGGCGAATTCTAGCCATGGAGCAAGGTTGGACCACGGTCCACTATGGCCGACGCCGCCGTTTTGCTCATCAGGACCCTGGGCTGGGCGCTGGGAGGTGTGCCGGACGGATGGACCGTGCTTTTGCCCCTGCTTCCAACAGGAGGGGGGGCTCCTACCGCAATCCTAACCAGCCAGTGCCTCCTCCGGTGCCCCCCAGCCGCTCCGGCTTCAGGGTTCGCTCATATGCTACGGTGGTACGCCAAGGTGGTGAACGGCCCTCTGATGTGCATTCCACCCGAAGTAAGGCTCCGGCCAATGAGTGGCGACGAGCTGATGCTCAATTTGGCCTCCTAGTCCGGAAGTTGCACAGCATCATTAAGGTGACCCACCATCTGCGGAATGTTAACCCTGAGGGAGGAGCCCCGCAACCGCGAATGTTTGCAAGGATGGTGGAGGTGTTGTCGACCATGGTCAGGCCAGCGTTCCCTACCGGGGATGCGTTGGACCTGATCATGGGCAATGCTCTAAATTGGGGTCACACAACATGCCAAATCCTCACCGACCATTACCTGACCTGCCTTACCCAATTATTGGATGACCTGCTGGTACTCATTACGCCGGAATGGGACGCTGCCTTTGAGGTGGCGACGAGGTGGGCCAGACGGAATTTTCCGCGGCTCTCGCAGGACACTTTGGATTATGTAACGGAGCAGATCAGGGCAAGCACGGTGGATCTACCTCCTGATTCACCTAGCCCCACTTCCCCTCCAACACCACGTCCGGATCCGGAGCCCGTGACTCCAATGGCGGAGCCCGTGACTCTATTGACGCCAATTCGGACCCAGTCGTCGCCGGCACCAAGTCGAGTTCCGGTGCCCGTGGCTCTGTTGACGCCAGTCCTGGCCCAGACTTCACCGACACCGAGTTCAGTTTCGGTGCCCTCGGCATCTTCCATGCCAGTCCAGGCCCAGAGGACGGTGGCTCGAGAGGGTTGGAAGAACCGAAAATCGGTCTTCTGTATGCCATCGCATTCGCGTAGCCCTACTGCACGTTGGGTTGACGGTCGAGGTCCGACTTCATATGAGGTCGGAGTGCTGAACCCGAACCCCGATCTGGACCCCATCATTGACCCAGTGGGAGAACCTGAACACGGGTCCTTCTCCGATGAGTCAACTGAATCCGATGATTCAACTGAATGGGAGCCCGAAGACCCCGACGAGATTTATGGGCCTCGATATAATCTTCGTTCTAAGCCCCACCCAAGCGGGACCTAAGCGTACTCCATGTCCTAACACCCAACCCTACCCCCAATCCTAACCCTAACCCTAACCCTAACCCTAACCCCAACCCTAACCCTAACCCTAACCCCAACCCTAACCCTAACCCTAACCCTAATCCTTACCTCAATCCAATTCCCTGTTTATGTCCTACTAGGAACAGAAATTCCGAACAGCAGGCTCAATTAACATAATTAGGACAAATTTATTAAAATCAATTCGGACTTACTTACCATAGATACCTACCTTGGATACTTACCTCAAATTGGTACCACGCCTCTGGTCCCCGGACCATGCCCACCTAAAAAATTAGAAAAGACAAAAATCAAAAAAATATATACGTAAATACCTACCTCAATTATCCACTTACCTGCAGTAAGAAAAATGAGAAACAAAAATTAAAAAAACAAAACAAAAACAAAACAATAAAATATTCAAAATCATAATTCACAAAATATATACGTAAATACCTACCTGAATAATCTACTTACCTGCAGTAAGAAAGATGAGAAACAAAAAATTAACAAACAAAAATAAGTAAAAAAACAAAACAAAACAATAAAATATTCAAAATCATAATTCATAATATCAAATCGTAATTGGAAAACATTCAATTAGGCTGAAACCAATTTTATTTCCAAAAAAGAAAAAGTCAGAAACAAAAACTAAAATTTGAAAATAGAAACTCTTACCAAACAGAGATTAAAAAACAAAGATTAAAAAACAAAAATAAATAAAAAAACAAAACAAAACAAAAAACAAAACAATAAAATATTCAAAATCATAATTCATAATATCAAATCGTAATTGGAAAACATTCAATTAGGCTGAAACCAATTTTATTTCCAAGAAAGAAAAAGTCAGAAACAAAAACTAAAATTTGAAAATAGAAACTCTTACCAAACAGAGATTAAAAAACAAAAATAAATAAAAAAACAAAACAAAACAAAAAACAAAACAATAAAATATTCAAAATCATAATTCATAATATCAAATCGTAATTGGAAAACATTAAATTAGGCTAAAACCAATTTTATTTCCAAAAAAGAAAAAGTCAGAAACAAAAACTAAAATTTGAAAATAGAAACTCTTACCAAACAGAGACTATAAAAGGACGCATGGCGCAACAGACGCTCAGTGCGTGGAGAGAGAGCAAAGAGAAAACAACTCAGCAGTAATTACAAACAGTGGATATCAGCATCAATTTCATTTTTGTGTGCCAGACCTGAGGAAGGCCCTAGCGGCCGAAACGTTGTCAAGGCACACTTACATTATATATTGGCCAAACAAAATCTAACAAAAGAAATTTTATTAAAAACTGTTTCAATAAAAACAACCATATTAAAAACAATTTTGTTGGATAAAAACTATTTTATTACATATATAACAAAGGCGAATTCTAGCCATGGAGCAAGGTTGGACCACGGTCCACTATGGCCGACGCCGCCGTTTTGCTCATCAGGACCCTGGGCTGGGCGCTGGGAGGTGTGCCGGACGGATGGACCGTGCTTTTGCCCCTGCTTCCAACAGGAGGGGGGGCTCCTACCGCAATCCTAACCAGCCAGTGCCTCCTCCGGTGCCCCCCAGCCGCTCCGGCTTCAGGGTTCGCTCATATGCTACGGTGGTACGCCAAGGTGGTGAACGGCCCTCTGATGTGCATTCCACCCGAAGTAAGGCTCCGGCCAATGAGTGGCGACGAGCTGATGCTCAATTTGGCCTCCTAGTCCGGAAGTTGCACAGCATCATTAAGGTGACCCACCATCTGCGGAATGTTAACCCTGAGGGAGGAGCCCCGCAACCGCGAATGTTTGCAAGGATGGTGGAGGTGTTGTCGACCATGGTCAGGCCAGCGTTCCCTACCGGGGATGCGTTGGACCTGATCATGGGCAATGCTCTAAATTGGGGTCACACAACATGCCAAATCCTCACCGACCATTACCTGACCTGCCTTACCCAATTATTGGATGACCTGCTGGTACTCATTACGCCGGAATGGGACGCTGCCTTTGAGGTGGCGACGAGGTGGGCCAGACGGAATTTTCCGCGGCTCTCGCAGGACACTTTGGATTATGTAACGGAGCAGATCAGGGCAAGCACGGTGGATCTACCTCCTGATTCACCTAGCCCCACTTCCCCTCCAACACCACGTCCGGATCCGGAGCCCGTGACTCCAATGGCGGAGCCCGTGACTCTATTGACGCCAATTCGGACCCAGTCGTCGCCGGCACCAAGTCGAGTTCCGGTGCCCGTGGCTCTGTTGACGCCAGTCCTGGCCCAGACTTCACCGACACCGAGTTCAGTTTCGGTGCCCTCGGCATCTTCCATGCCAGTCCAGGCCCAGAGGACGGTGGCTCGAGAGGGTTGGAAGAACCGAAAATCGGTCTTCTGTATGCCATCGCATTCGCGTAGCCCTACTGCACGTTGGGTTGACGGTCGAGGTCCGACTTCATATGAGGTCGGAGTGCTGAACCCGAACCCCGATCTGGACCCCATCATTGACCCAGTGGGAGAACCTGAACACGGGTCCTTCTCCGATGAGTCAACTGAATCCGATGATTCAACTGAATGGGAGCCCGAAGACCCCGACGAGATTTATGGGCCTCGATATAATCTTCGTTCTAAGCCCCACCCAAGCGGGACCTAAGCGTACTCCATGTCCTAACACCCAACCCTACCCCCAATCCTAACCCTAACCCTAACCCTAACCCTAACCCCAACCCTAACCCTAACCCTAACCCCAACCCTAACCCTAACCCTAACCCTAATCCTTACCTCAATCCAATTCCCTGTTTATGTCCTACTAGGAACAGAAATTCCGAACAGCAGGCTCAATTAACATAATTAGGACAAATTTATTAAAATCAATTCGGACTTACTTACCATAGATACCTACCTTGGATACTTACCTCAAATTGGTACCACGCCTCTGGTCCCCGGACCATGCCCACCTAAAAAATTAGAAAAGACAAAAATCAAAAAAATATATACGTAAATACCTACCTCAATTATCCACTTACCTGCAGTAAGAAAAATGAGAAACAAAAATTAAAAAAACAAAACAAAAACAAAACAATAAAATATTCAAAATCATAATTCACAAAATATATACGTAAATACCTACCTGAATAATCTACTTACCTGCAGTAAGAAAGATGAGAAACAAAAAATTAACAAACAAAAATAAGTAAAAAAACAAAACAAAACAATAAAATATTCAAAATCATAATTCATAATATCAAATCGTAATTGGAAAACATTCAATTAGGCTGAAACCAATTTTATTTCCAAAAAAGAAAAAGTCAGAAACAAAAACTAAAATTTGAAAATAGAAACTCTTACCAAACAGAGATTAAAAAACAAAGATTAAAAAACAAAAATAAATAAAAAAACAAAACAAAACAAAAAACAAAACAATAAAATATTCAAAATCATAATTCATAATATCAAATCGTAATTGGAAAACATTCAATTAGGCTGAAACCAATTTTATTTCCAAGAAAGAAAAAGTCAGAAACAAAAACTAAAATTTGAAAATAGAAACTCTTACCAAACAGAGATTAAAAAACAAAAATAAATAAAAAAACAAAACAAAACAAAAAACAAAACAATAAAATATTCAAAATCATAATTCATAATATCAAATCGTAATTGGAAAACATTAAATTAGGCTAAAACCAATTTTATTTCCAAAAAAGAAAAAGTCAGAAACAAAAACTAAAATTTGAAAATAGAAACTCTTACCAAACAGAGACTATAAAAGGACGCATGGCGCAACAGACGCTCAGTGCGTGGAGAGAGAGCAAAGAGAAAACAACTCAGCAGTAATTACAAACAGTGGATATCAGCATCAATTTCATTTTTGTGTGCCAGACCTGAGGAAGGCCCTAGCGGCCGAAACGTTGTCAAGGCACACTTACATTATATATTGGCCAAACAAAATCTAACAAAAGAAATTTTATTAAAAACTGTTTCAATAAAAACAACCATATTAAAAACAATTTTGTTGGATAAAAACTATTTTATTACATATATAACAAAGGCGAATTCTAGCCATGGAGCAAGGTTGGACCACGGTCCACTATGGCCGACGCCGCCGTTTTGCTCATCAGGACCCTGGGCTGGGCGCTGGGAGGTGTGCCGGACGGATGGACCGTGCTTTTGCCCCTGCTTCCAACAGGAGGGGGGGCTCCTACCGCAACCCTAACCCTAACCCTAACCCTAACCCTAACCCTAACCCTAACCCTAACCCTAACCCTAACCCTAACCCTAACCCTAACCCTAACCCTAACCCTAACCCTAACCCTAACCCTAACCCTAACCCTAACCCTAACCCTAACCCTAACCCTAACCCTAACCCTAACCCTAACCCTAACCCTAACCCTAACCCTAACCCTAACCCTAACCCTAACCCTAACCCTAACCCTAACCCTAACCCTAACCCTAACCCTAACCCTAACCCTAACCCTAACCCATGTTTATTAAGCCCAATTTGGCCTGACCAGCATGGCTGGCGCAGCCACGACGGACAGGGTGCTCTGGGGCTGGTTGTGGGACGTGGGCGTGGACGGTAGGACCGTGCCTTTGCTCCTCTCCTTCGGGGGAGGAACTCCATACTTAATCCTAACTCGCCTGTGCCACCTCCACTGCCCCCCCACGTTTCCAGTTTCCATTCAGCTCCTGCTGCGTCTGTGCGCTGTCCCCTAAACCGATCCTACCCTAACCCTAACCCTAACCTAACCCCAAACCCTAACCCTAACCCTAACCCCAACCCTAACCCTAACCCTAACCCAAATCCCTCCCTGACTCCCAATATGAAAAAAATTTCAACCTGTAAGTCAAAAATTGAAAATAAGAAGTCAAAAATTTGAACATAAACACAAAATTGGATATAAACTAAAAAGTGGTTGGAAGTAAATATTTACACTATCAAAAAACAATACTTACCTGATACAAACCTGAAAAAAGGAAACATAAACACAAAATTGGATATAAACTAAAATCCCAATATGAAAAAAATTTCAACCTGTAAGTCAAAAATTGAAAATAAGAAGTCAAAAATTTGAACATAAACACAAAATTGGATATAAACTAAAAAGTGGTTGGAAGTAAATATTTACACTATCAAAAAACAATACTTACCTGATACAAACCTGAAAAAAGGAAACATAAACACAAAATTGAATATAAACTAAAAAATGGTTGGAAGTAAATAATTACATTATCAAAAAACAATACTTACCTGATACAAACCTAAAAAAAAGGAAACACAGTTATACTTACCTATGCCG
The DNA here is from genome assembly GCF_059516105.1 of Syngnathus floridae. Lineage (NCBI taxonomy): Eukaryota > Metazoa > Chordata > Actinopteri > Syngnathiformes > Syngnathidae > Syngnathus > Syngnathus floridae. The sequence goes on along the minus strand of NW_028284129.1, from coordinate 38,340 downwards.
AGATCACATATTCACGCCCAATCGGTACCTGCAAGAAAAGAAACAGAAATACACAAGAGCGAAAAAAACAACAAGTTAATAAGCTAAAATAAGTAAATGGGAAATTATCCGGTACGAAAACGCAAATTGCTGACATGAAACTATATAAGGACCGCTCCAAGCAGGAAACTTAGTCTCGATGCGGCCATGAAGGAGGAAACAGCTCCACGTGCAATAAAACTAAATTTAGCTGCAATTCCCGTGTGCCAGACCTGAGGAAGGCACAAAAGATGCCGAAACGTTGTCGATGGCCACACGGAGGAAATAAAAGGGAGCGCAAACTAGCGCCGATAGGAAAACAATTAGACGCAAAATTATTATTGACCCACGCTCTACCCAGATAGGAGAGCGCATGGATGCCGCACAGAGCAAGATGCTCTCGCTCCACCCAGATAGGGGAGTCGATGAATTAAGTGCGAGGTACGATTAATTTGACCGCAAATGCAGCTGTCAATCTATCATGCCAAGTCGAGACTCATTTATTACATATATAACAAAGGCGACCGGATAGGCAAAGTACAAACACAAAAACAAACAACAACTACAAAGCAAATACATGTTTATTAAGCCCAATTTGGCCTGACCAGCATGGCTGGCGCAGCCACGACGGACAGGGTGCTCTGGGGCTGGTTGTGGGACGTGGGCGTGGACGGTAGGACCGTGCCTTTGCTCCTCTCCTTCGGGGGAGGAACTCCATACTTAATCCTAACTCGCCTGTGCCACCTCCACTGCCCCCCCACGTTTCCAGTTTCCATTCAGCTCCTGCTGCGTCTGTGCGCTGTCCCCTAAACCGATCCTACCCTAACCCTAACCCTAACCTAACCCCAAACCCTAACCCTAACCCTAACCCCAACCCTAACCCTAACCCTAACCCAAATCCCTCCCTGACTCCCAATATGAAAAAAATTTCAACCTGTAAGTCAAAAATTGAAAATAAGAAGTCAAAAATTTGAACATAAACACAAAATTGGATATAAACTAAAAAGTGGTTGGAAGTAAATATTTACACTATCAAAAAACAATACTTACCTGATACAAACCTGAAAAAAGGAAACATAAACACAAAATTGGATATAAACTAAAATCCCAATATGAAAAAAATTTCAACCTGTAAGTCAAAAATTGAAAATAAGAAGTCAAAAATTTGAACATAAACACAAAATTGGATATAAACTAAAAAGTGGTTGGAAGTAAATATTTACACTATCAAAAAACAATACTTACCTGATACAAACCTGAAAAAAGGAAACATAAACACAAAATTGAATATAAACTAAAAAATGGTTGGAAGTAAATAATTACATTATCAAAAAACAATACTTACCTGATACAAACCTAAAAAAAAGGAAACACAGTTATACTTACCTATGCCGAGATCACATATTCACGCCCAATCGGTACCTGCAAGAAAAGAAACAGAAATACACAAGAGCGAAAAAAACAACAAGTTAATAAGCTAAAATAAGTAAATGGGAAATTATCCGGTACGAAAACGCAAATTGCTGACATGAAACTATATAAGGACCGCTCCAAGCAGGAAACTCAGTCTCGATGCGGCCATGAAGGAGGAAACAGCTCCACGTGCAATAAAACTAAATTTAGCTGCAATTCCCGTGTGCCAGACCTGAGGAAGGCACAAAAGATGCCGAAACGTTGTCGATGGCCACACGGAGGAAATAAAAGGGAGCGCAAACTAGCGCCGATAGGAAAACAATTAGACGCAAAATTATTATTGACCCACGCTCTACCCAGATAGGAGAGCGCATGGATGCCGCACAGAGCAAGATGCTCTCGCTCCACCCAGATAGGGGAGTCGATGAATTAAGTGCGAGGTACGATTAATTTGACCGCAAATGCAGCTGTCAATCTATCATGCCAAGTCGAGACTCATTTATTACATATATAACAAAGGCGACCGGATAGGCAAAGTACAAACACAAAAACAAACAACAACTACAAAGCAAATACATGTTTATTAAGCCCAATTTGGCCTGACCAGCATGGCTGGCGCAGCCACGACGGACAGGGTGCTCTGGGGCTGGTTGTGGGACGTGGGCGTGGACGGTAGGACCGTGCCTTTGCTCCTCTCCTTCGGGGGAGGAACTCCATACTTAATCCTAACTCGCCTGTGCCACCTCCACTGCCCCCCCACGTTTCCAGTTTCCATTCAGCTCCTGCTGCGTCTGTGCGCTGTCCCCTAAACCGATCCTACCCTAACCCTAACCCTAACCTAACCCCAAACCCTAACCCTAACCCTAACCCCAACCCTAACCCTAACCCTAACCCAAATCCCTCCCTGACTCCCAATATGAAAAAAATTTCAACCTGTAAGTCAAAAATTGAAAATAAGAAGTCAAAAATTTGAACATAAACACAAAATTGGATATAAACTAAAAAGTGGTTGGAAGTAAATATTTACACTATCAAAAAACAATACTTACCTGATACAAACCTGAAAAAAGGAAACATAAACACAAAATTGGATATAAACTAAAATCCCAATATGAAAAAAATTTCAACCTGTAAGTCAAAAATTGAAAATAAGAAGTCAAAAATTTGAACATAAACACAAAATTGGATATAAACTAAAAAGTGGTTGGAAGTAAATATTTACACTATCAAAAAACAATACTTACCTGATACAAACCTGAAAAAAGGAAACATAAACACAAAATTGAATATAAACTAAAAAATGGTTGGAAGTAAATAATTACATTATCAAAAAACAATACTTACCTGATACAAACCTAAAAAAAAGGAAACACAGTTATACTTACCTATGCCGAGATCACATATTCACGCCCAATCGGTACCTGCAAGAAAAGAAACAGAAATACACAAGAGCGAAAAAAACAACAAGTTAATAAGCTAAAATAAGTAAATGGGAAATTATCCGGTACGAAAACGCAAATTGCTGACATGAAACTATATAAGGACCGCTCCAAGCAGGAAACTCAGTCTCGATGCGGCCATGAAGGAGGAAACAGCTCCACGTGCAATAAAACTAAATTTAGCTGCAATTCCCGTGTGCCAGACCTGAGGAAGGCACAAAAGATGCCGAAACGTTGTCGATGGCCACACGGAGGAAATAAAAGGGAGCGCAAACTAGCGCCGATAGGAAAACAATTAGACGCAAAATTATTATTGACCCACGCTCTACCCAGATAGGAGAGCGCATGGATGCCGCACAGAGCAAGATGCTCTCGCTCCACCCAGATAGGGGAGTCGATGAATTAAGTGCGAGGTACGATTAATTTGACCGCAAATGCAGCTGTCAATCTATCATGCCAAGTCGAGACTCATTTATTACATATATAACAAAGGCGACCGGATAGGCAAAGTACAAACACAAAAACAAACAACAACTACAAAGCAAATACATGTTTATTAAGCCCAATTTGGCCTGACCAGCATGGCTGGCGCAGCCACGACGGACAGGGTGCTCTGGGGCTGGTTGTGGGACGTGGGCGTGGACGGTAGGACCGTGCCTTTGCTCCTCTCCTTCGGGGGAGGAACTCCATACTTAATCCTAACTCGCCTGTGCCACCTCCACTGCCCCCCCACGTTTCCAGTTTCCATTCAGCTCCTGCTGCGTCTGTGCGCTGTCCCCTAAACCGATCCTACCCTAACCCTAACCCTAACCTAACCCCAAACCCTAACCCTAACCCTAACCCCAACCCTAACCCTAACCCTAACCCAAATCCCTCCCTGACTCCCAATATGAAAAAAATTTCAACCTGTAAGTCAAAAATTGAAAATAAGAAGTCAAAAATTTGAACATAAACACAAAATTGGATATAAACTAAAAAGTGGTTGGAAGTAAATATTTACACTATCAAAAAACAATACTTACCTGATACAAACCTGAAAAAAGGAAACATAAACACAAAATTGGATATAAACTAAAATCCCAATATGAAAAAAATTTCAACCTGTAAGTCAAAAATTGAAAATAAGAAGTCAAAAATTTGAACATAAACACAAAATTGGATATAAACTAAAAAGTGGTTGGAAGTAAATATTTACACTATCAAAAAACAATACTTACCTGATACAAACCTGAAAAAAGGAAACATAAACACAAAATTGAATATAAACTAAAAAATGGTTGGAAGTAAATAATTACATTATCAAAAAACAATACTTACCTGATACAAACCTAAAAAAAAGGAAACACAGTTATACTTACCTATGCCGAGATCACATATTCACGCCCAATCGGTACCTGCAAGAAAAGAAACAGAAATACACAAGAGCGAAAAAAACAACAAGTTAATAAGCTAAAATAAGTAAATGGGAAATTATCCGGTACGAAAACGCAAATTGCTGACATGAAACTATATAAGGACCGCTCCAAGCAGGAAACTCAGTCTCGATGCGGCCATGAAGGAGGAAACAGCTCCACGTGCAATAAAACTAAATTTAGCTGCAATTCCCGTGTGCCAGACCTGAGGAAGGCACAAAAGATGCCGAAACGTTGTCGATGGCCACACGGAGGAAATAAAAGGGAGCGCAAACTAGCGCCGATAGGAAAACAATTAGACGCAAAATTATTATTGACCCACGCTCTACCCAGATAGGAGAGCGCATGGATGCCGCACAGAGCAAGATGCTCTCGCTCCACCCAGATAGGGGAGTCGATGAATTAAGTGCGAGGTACGATTAATTTGACCGCAAATGCAGCTGTCAATCTATCATGCCAAGTCGAGACTCATTTATTACATATATAACAAAGGCGACCGGATAGGCAAAGTACAAACACAAAAACAAACAACAACTACAAAGCAAATACATGTTTATTAAGCCCAATTTGGCCTGACCAGCATGGCTGGCGCAGCCACGACGGACAGGGTGCTCTGGGGCTGGTTGTGGGACGTGGGCGTGGACGGTAGGACCGTGCCTTTGCTCCTCTCCTTCGGGGGAGGAACTCCATACTTAATCCTAACTCGCCTGTGCCACCTCCACTGCCCCCCCACGTTTCCAGTTTCCATTCAGCTCCTGCTGCGTCTGTGCGCTGTCCCCTAAACCGATCCTACCCTAACCCTAACCCTAACCTAACCCCAAACCCTAACCCTAACCCTAACCCCAACCCTAACCCTAACCCTAACCCAAATCCCTCCCTGACTCCCAATATGAAAAAAATTTCAACCTGTAAGTCAAAAATTGAAAATAAGAAGTCAAAAATTTGAACATAAACACAAAATTGGATATAAACTAAAAAGTGGTTGGAAGTAAATATTTACACTATCAAAAAACAATACTTACCTGATACAAACCTGAAAAAAGGAAACATAAACACAAAATTGGATATAAACTAAAATCCCAATATGAAAAAAATTTCAACCTGTAAGTCAAAAATTGAAAATAAGAAGTCAAAAATTTGAACATAAACACAAAATTGGATATAAACTAAAAAGTGGTTGGAAGTAAATATTTACACTATCAAAAAACAATACTTACCTGATACAAACCTGAAAAAAGGAAACATAAACACAAAATTGAATATAAACTAAAAAATGGTTGGAAGTAAATAATTACATTATCAAAAAACAATACTTACCTGATACAAACCTAAAAAAAAGGAAACACAGTTATACTTACCTATGCCGAGATCACATATTCACGCCCAATCGGTACCTGCAAGAAAAGAAACAGAAATACACAAGAGCGAAAAAAACAACAAGTTAATAAGCTAAAATAAGTAAATGGGAAATTATCCGGTACGAAAACGCAAATTGCTGACATGAAACTATATAAGGACCGCTCCAAGCAGGAAACTCAGTCTCGATGCGGCCATGAAGGAGGAAACAGCTCCACGTGCAATAAAACTAAATTTAGCTGCAATTCCCGTGTGCCAGACCTGAGGAAGGCACAAAAGATGCCGAAACGTTGTCGATGGCCACACGGAGGAAATAAAAGGGAGCGCAAACTAGCGCCGATAGGAAAACAATTAGACGCAAAATTATTATTGACCCACGCTCTACCCAGATAGGAGAGCGCATGGATGCCGCACAGAGCAAGATGCTCTCGCTCCACCCAGATAGGGGAGTCGATGAATTAAGTGCGAGGTACGATTAATTTGACCGCAAATGCAGCTGTCAATCTATCATGCCAAGTCGAGACTCATTTATTACATATATAACAAAGGCGACCGGATAGGCAAAGTACAAACACAAAAACAAACAACAACTACAAAGCAAATACATGTTTATTAAGCCCAATTTGGCCTGACCAGCATGGCTGGCGCAGCCACGACGGACAGGGTGCTCTGGGGCTGGTTGTGGGACGTGGGCGTGGACGGTAGGACCGTGCCTTTGCTCCTCTCCTTCGGGGGAGGAACTCCATACTTAATCCTAACTCGCCTGTGCCACCTCCACTGCCCCCCCACGTTTCCAGTTTCCATTCAGCTCCTGCTGCGTCTGTGCGCTGTCCCCTAAACCGATCCTACCCTAACCCTAACCCTAACCTAACCCCAAACCCTAACCCTAACCCTAACCCCAACCCTAACCCTAACCCTAACCCAAATCCCTCCCTGACTCCCAATATGAAAAAAATTTCAACCTGTAAGTCAAAAATTGAAAATAAGAAGTCAAAAATTTGAACATAAACACAAAATTGGATATAAACTAAAAAGTGGTTGGAAGTAAATATTTACACTATCAAAAAACAATACTTACCTGATACAAACCTGAAAAAAGGAAACATAAACACAAAATTGGATATAAACTAAAATCCCAATATGAAAAAAATTTCAACCTGTAAGTCAAAAATTGAAAATAAGAAGTCAAAAATTTGAACATAAACACAAAATTGGATATAAACTAAAAAGTGGTTGGAAGTAAATATTTACACTATCAAAAAACAATACTTACCTGATACAAACCTGAAAAAAGGAAACATAAACACAAAATTGAATATAAACTAAAAAATGGTTGGAAGTAAATAATTACATTATCAAAAAACAATACTTACCTGATACAAACCTAAAAAAAAGGAAACACAGTTATACTTACCTATGCCGAGATCACATATTCACGCCCAATCGGTACCTGCAAGAAAAGAAACAGAAATACACAAGAGCGAAAAAAACAACAAGTTAATAAGCTAAAATAAGTAAATGGGAAATTATCCGGTACGAAAACGCAAATTGCTGACATGAAACTATATAAGGACCGCTCCAAGCAGGAAACTCAGTCTCGATGCGGCCATGAAGGAGGAAACAGCTCCACGTGCAATAAAACTAAATTTAGCTGCAATTCCCGTGTGCCAGACCTGAGGAAGGCACAAAAGATGCCGAAACGTTGTCGATGGCCACACGGAGGAAATAAAAGGGAGCGCAAACTAGCGCCGATAGGAAAACAATTAGACGCAAAATTATTATTGACCCACGCTCTACCCAGATAGGAGAGCGCATGGATGCCGCACAGAGCAAGATGCTCTCGCTCCACCCAGATAGGGGAGTCGATGAATTAAGTGCGAGGTACGATTAATTTGACCGCAAATGCAGCTGTCAATCTATCATGCCAAGTCGAGACTCATTTATTACATATATAACAAAGGCGACCGGATAGGCAAAGTACAAACACAAAAACAAACAACAACTACAAAGCAAATACATGTTTATTAAGCCCAATTTGGCCTGACCAGCATGGCTGGCGCAGCCACGACGGACAGGGTGCTCTGGGGCTGGTTGTGGGACGTGGGCGTGGACGGTAGGACCGTGCCTTTGCTCCTCTCCTTCGGGGGAGGAACTCCATACTTAATCCTAACTCGCCTGTGCCACCTCCACTGCCCCCCCACGTTTCCAGTTTCCATTCAGCTCCTGCTGCGTCTGTGCGCTGTCCCCTAAACCGATCCTACCCTAACCCTAACCCTAACCTAACCCCAAACCCTAACCCTAACCCTAACCCCAACCCTAACCCTAACCCTAACCCAAATCCCTCCCTGACTCCCAATATGAAAAAAATTTCAACCTGTAAGTCAAAAATTGAAAATAAGAAGTCAAAAATTTGAACATAAACACAAAATTGGATATAAACTAAAAAGTGGTTGGAAGTAAATATTTACACTATCAAAAAACAATACTTACCTGATACAAACCTGAAAAAAGGAAACATAAACACAAAATTGGATATAAACTAAAATCCCAATATGAAAAAAATTTCAACCTGTAAGTCAAAAATTGAAAATAAGAAGTCAAAAATTTGAACATAAACACAAAATTGGATATAAACTAAAAAGTGGTTGGAAGTAAATATTTACACTATCAAAAAACAATACTTACCTGATACAAACCTGAAAAAAGGAAACATAAACACAAAATTGAATATAAACTAAAAAATGGTTGGAAGTAAATAATTACATTATCAAAAAACAATACTTACCTGATACAAACCTAAAAAAAAGGAAACACAGTTATACTTACCTATGCCGAGATCACATATTCACGCCCAATCGGTACCTGCAAGAAAAGAAACAGAAATACACAAGAGCGAAAAAAACAACAAGTTAATAAGCTAAAATAAGTAAATGGGAAATTATCCGGTACGAAAACGCAAATTGCTGACATGAAACTATATAAGGACCGCTCCAAGCAGGAAACTCAGTCTCGATGCGGCCATGAAGGAGGAAACAGCTCCACGTGCAATAAAACTAAATTTAGCTGCAATTCCCGTGTGCCAGACCTGAGGAAGGCACAAAAGATGCCGAAACGTTGTCGATGGCCACACGGAGGAAATAAAAGGGAGCGCAAACTAGCGCCGATAGGAAAACAATTAGACGCAAAATTATTATTGACCCACGCTCTACCCAGATAGGAGAGCGCATGGATGCCGCACAGAGCAAGATGCTCTCGCTCCACCCAGATAGGGGAGTCGATGAATTAAGTGCGAGGTACGATTAATTTGACCGCAAATGCAGCTGTCAATCTATCATGCCAAGTCGAGACTCATTTATTACATATATAACAAAGGCGACCGGATAGGCAAAGTACAAACACAAAAACAAACAACAACTACAAAGCAAATACATGTTTATTAAGCCCAATTTGGCCTGACCAGCATGGCTGGCGCAGCCACGACGGACAGGGTGCTCTGGGGCTGGTTGTGGGACGTGGGCGTGGACGGTAGGACCGTGCCTTTGCTCCTCTCCTTCGGGGGAGGAACTCCATACTTAATCCTAACTCGCCTGTGCCACCTCCACTGCCCCCCCACGTTTCCAGTTTCCATTCAGCTCCTGCTGCGTCTGTGCGCTGTCCCCTAAACCGATCCTACCCTAACCCTAACCCTAACCTAACCCCAAACCCTAACCCTAACCCTAACCCCAACCCTAACCCTAACCCTAACCCAAATCCCTCCCTGACTCCCAATATGAAAAAAATTTCAACCTGTAAGTCAAAAATTGAAAATAAGAAGTCAAAAATTTGAACATAAACACAAAATTGGATATAAACTAAAAAGTGGTTGGAAGTAAATATTTACACTATCAAAAAACAATACTTACCTGATACAAACCTGAAAAAAGGAAACATAAACACAAAATTGGATATAAACTAAAATCCCAATATGAAAAAAATTTCAACCTGTAAGTCAAAAATTGAAAATAAGAAGTCAAAAATTTGAACATAAACACAAAATTGGATATAAACTAAAAAGTGGTTGGAAGTAAATATTTACACTATCAAAAAACAATACTTACCTGATACAAACCTGAAAAAAGGAAACATAAACACAAAATTGAATATAAACTAAAAAATGGTTGGAAGTAAATAATTACATTATCAAAAAACAATACTTACCTGATACAAACCTAAAAAAAAGGAAACACAGTTATACTTACCTATGCCGAGATCACATATTCACGCCCAATCGGTACCTGCAAGAAAAGAAACAGAAATACACAAGAGCGAAAAAAACAACAAGTTAATAAGCTAAAATAAGTAAATGGGAAATTATCCGGTACGAAAACGCAAATTGCTGACATGAAACTATATAAGGACCGCTCCAAGCAGGAAACTCAGTCTCGATGCGGCCATGAAGGAGGAAACAGCTCCACGTGCAATAAAACTAAATTTAGCTGCAATTCCCGTGTGCCAGACCTGAGGAAGGCACAAAAGATGCCGAAACGTTGTCGATGGCCACACGGAGGAAATAAAAGGGAGCGCAAACTAGCGCCGATAGGAAAACAATTAGACGCAAAATTATTATTGACCCACGCTCTACCCAGATAGGAGAGCGCATGGATGCCGCACAGAGCAAGATGCTCTCGCTCCACCCAGATAGGGGAGTCGATGAATTAAGTGCGAGGTACGATTAATTTGACCGCAAATGCAGCTGTCAATCTATCATGCCAAGTCGAGACTCATTTATTACATATATAACAAAGGCGACCGGATAGGCAAAGTACAAACACAAAAACAAACAACAACTACAAAGCAAATACATGTTTATTAAGCCCAATTTGGCCTGACCAGCATGGCTGGCGCAGCCACGACGGACAGGGTGCTCTGGGGCTGGTTGTGGGACGTGGGCGTGGACGGTAGGACCGTGCCTTTGCTCCTCTCCTTCGGGGGAGGAACTCCATACTTAATCCTAACTCGCCTGTGCCACCTCCACTGCCCCCCCACGTTTCCAGTTTCCATTCAGCTCCTGCTGCGTCTGTGCGCTGTCCCCTAAACCGATCCTACCCTAACCCTAACCCTAACCTAACCCCAAACCCTAACCCTAACCCTAACCCCAACCCTAACCCTAACCCTAACCCAAATCCCTCCCTGACTCCCAATATGAAAAAAATTTCAACCTGTAAGTCAAAAATTGAAAATAAGAAGTCAAAAATTTGAACATAAACACAAAATTGGATATAAACTAAAAAGTGGTTGGAAGTAAATATTTACACTATCAAAAAACAATACTTACCTGATACAAACCTGAAAAAAGGAAACATAAACACAAAATTGGATATAAACTAAAATCCCAATATGAAAAAAATTTCAACCTGTAAGTCAAAAATTGAAAATAAGAAGTCAAAAATTTGAACATAAACACAAAATTGGATATAAACTAAAAAGTGGTTGGAAGTAAATATTTACACTATCAAAAAACAATACTTACCTGATACAAACCTGAAAAAAGGAAACATAAACACAAAATTGAATATAAACTAAAAAATGGTTGGAAGTAAATAATTACATTATCAAAAAACAATACTTACCTGATACAAACCTAAAAAAAAGGAAACACAGTTATACTTACCTATGCCGAGATCACATATTCACGCCCAATCGGTACCTGCAAGAAAAGAAACAGAAATACACAAGAGCGAAAAAAACAACAAGTTAATAAGCTAAAATAAGTAAATGGGAAATTATCCGGTACGAAAACGCAAATTGCTGACATGAAACTATATAAGGACCGCTCCAAGCAGGAAACTCAGTCTCGATGCGGCCATGAAGGAGGAAACAGCTCCACGTGCAATAAAACTAAATTTAGCTGCAATTCCCGTGTGCCAGACCTGAGGAAGGCACAAAAGATGCCGAAACGTTGTCGATGGCCACACGGAGGAAATAAAAGGGAGCGCAAACTAGCGCCGATAGGAAAACAATTAGACGCAAAATTATTATTGACCCACGCTCTACCCAGATAGGAGAGCGCATGGATGCCGCACAGAGCAAGATGCTCTCGCTCCACCCAGATAGGGGAGTCGATGAATTAAGTGCGAGGTACGATTAATTTGACCGCAAATGCAGCTGTCAATCTATCATGCCAAGTCGAGACTCATTTATTACATATATAACAAAGGCGACCGGATAGGCAAAGTACAAACACAAAAACAAACAACAACTACAAAGCAAATACATGTTTATTAAGCCCAATTTGGCCTGACCAGCATGGCTGGCGCAGCCACGACGGACAGGGTGCTCTGGGGCTGGTTGTGGGACGTGGGCGTGGACGGTAGGACCGTGCCTTTGCTCCTCTCCTTCGGGGGAGGAACTCCATACTTAATCCTAACTCGCCTGTGCCACCTCCACTGCCCCCCCACGTTTCCAGTTTCCATTCAGCTCCTGCTGCGTCTGTGCGCTGTCCCCTAAACCGATCCTACCCTAACCCTAACCCTAACCTAACCCCAAACCCTAACCCTAACCCTAACCCCAACCCTAACCCTAACCCTAACCCAAATCCCTCCCTGACTCCCAATATGAAAAAAATTTCAACCTGTAAGTCAAAAATTGAAAATAAGAAGTCAAAAATTTGAACATAAACACAAAATTGGATATAAACTAAAAAGTGGTTGGAAGTAAATATTTACACTATCAAAAAACAATACTTACCTGATACAAACCTGAAAAAAGGAAACATAAACACAAAATTGGATATAAACTAAAATCCCAATATGAAAAAAATTTCAACCTGTAAGTCAAAAATTGAAAATAAGAAGTCAAAAATTTGAACATAAACACAAAATTGGATATAAACTAAAAAGTGGTTGGAAGTAAATATTTACACTATCAAAAAACAATACTTACCTGATACAAACCTGAAAAAAGGAAACATAAACACAAAATTGAATATAAACTAAAAAATGGTTGGAAGTAAATAATTACATTATCAAAAAACAATACTTACCTGATACAAACCTAAAAAAAAGGAAACACAGTTATACTTACCTATGCCGAGATCACATATTCACGCCCAATCGGTACCTGCAAGAAAAGAAACAGAAATACACAAGAGCGAAAAAAACAACAAGTTAATAAGCTAAAATAAGTAAATGGGAAATTATCCGGTACGAAAACGCAAATTGCTGACATGAAACTATATAAGGACCGCTCCAAGCAGGAAACTCAGTCTCGATGCGGCCATGAAGGAGGAAACAGCTCCACGTGCAATAAAACTAAATTTAGCTGCAATTCCCGTGTGCCAGACCTGAGGAAGGCACAAAAGATGCCGAAACGTTGTCGATGGCCACACGGAGGAAATAAAAGGGAGCGCAAACTAGCGCCGATAGGAAAACAATTAGACGCAAAATTATTATTGACCCACGCTCTACCCAGATAGGAGAGCGCATGGATGCCGCACAGAGCAAGATGCTCTCGCTCCACCCAGATAGGGGAGTCGATGAATTAAGTGCGAGGTACGATTAATTTGACCGCAAATGCAGCTGTCAATCTATCATGCCAAGTCGAGACTCATTTATTACATATATAACAAAGGCGACCGGATAGGCAAAGTACAAACACAAAAACAAACAACAACTACAAAGCAAATACATGTTTATTAAGCCCAATTTGGCCTGACCAGCATGGCTGGCGCAGCCACGACGGACAGGGTGCTCTGGGGCTGGTTGTGGGACGTGGGCGTGGACGGTAGGACCGTGCCTTTGCTCCTCTCCTTCGGGGGAGGAACTCCATACTTAATCCTAACTCGCCTGTGCCACCTCCACTGCCCCCCCACGTTTCCAGTTTCCATTCAGCTCCTGCTGCGTCTGTGCGCTGTCCCCTAAACCGATCCTACCCTAACCCTAACCCTAACCTAACCCCAAACCCTAACCCTAACCCTAACCCCAACCCTAACCCTAACCCTAACCCAAATCCCTCCCTGACTCCCAATATGAAAAAAATTTCAACCTGTAAGTCAAAAATTGAAAATAAGAAGTCAAAAATTTGAACATAAACACAAAATTGGATATAAACTAAAAAGTGGTTGGAAGTAAATATTTACACTATCAAAAAACAATACTTACCTGATACAAACCTGAAAAAAGGAAACATAAACACAAAATTGGATATAAACTAAAATCCCAATATGAAAAAAATTTCAACCTGTAAGTCAAAAATTGAAAATAAGAAGTCAAAAATTTGAACATAAACACAAAATTGGATATAAACTAAAAAGTGGTTGGAAGTAAATATTTACACTATCAAAAAACAATACTTACCTGATACAAACCTGAAAAAAGGAAACATAAACACAAAATTGAATATAAACTAAAAAATGGTTGGAAGTAAATAATTACATTATCAAAAAACAATACTTACCTGATACAAACCTAAAAAAAAGGAAACACAGTTATACTTACCTATGCCGAGATCACATATTCACGCCCAATCGGTACCTGCAAGAAAAGAAACAGAAATACACAAGAGCGAAAAAAACAACAAGTTAATAAGCTAAAATAAGTAAATGGGAAATTATCCGGTACGAAAACGCAAATTGCTGACATGAAACTATATAAGGACCGCTCCAAGCAGGAAACTCAGTCTCGATGCGGCCATGAAGGAGGAAACAGCTCCACGTGCAATAAAACTAAATTTAGCTGCAATTCCCGTGTGCCAGACCTGAGGAAGGCACAAAAGATGCCGAAACGTTGTCGATGGCCACACGGAGGAAATAAAAGGGAGCGCAAACTAGCGCCGATAGGAAAACAATTAGACGCAAAATTATTATTGACCCACGCTCTACCCAGATAGGAGAGCGCATGGATGCCGCACAGAGCAAGATGCTCTCGCTCCACCCAGATAGGGGAGTCGATGAATTAAGTGCGAGGTACGATTAATTTGACCGCAAATGCAGCTGTCAATCTATCATGCCAAGTCGAGACTCATTTATTACATATATAACAAAGGCGACCGGATAGGCAAAGTACAAACACAAAAACAAACAACAACTACAAAGCAAATACATGTTTATTAAGCCCAATTTGGCCTGACCAGCATGGCTGGCGCAGCCACGACGGACAGGGTGCTCTGGGGCTGGTTGTGGGACGTGGGCGTGGACGGTAGGACCGTGCCTTTGCTCCTCTCCTTCGGGGGAGGAACTCCATACTTAATCCTAACTCGCCTGTGCCACCTCCACTGCCCCCCCACGTTTCCAGTTTCCATTCAGCTCCTGCTGCGTCTGTGCGCTGTCCCCTAAACCGATCCTACCCTAACCCTAACCCTAACCTAACCCCAAACCCTAACCCTAACCCTAACCCCAACCCTAACCCTAACCCTAACCCAAATCCCTCCCTGACTCCCAATATGAAAAAAATTTCAACCTGTAAGTCAAAAATTGAAAATAAGAAGTCAAAAATTTGAACATAAACACAAAATTGGATATAAACTAAAAAGTGGTTGGAAGTAAATATTTACACTATCAAAAAACAATACTTACCTGATACAAACCTGAAAAAAGGAAACATAAACACAAAATTGGATATAAACTAAAATCCCAATATGAAAAAAATTTCAACCTGTAAGTCAAAAATTGAAAATAAGAAGTCAAAAATTTGAACATAAACACAAAATTGGATATAAACTAAAAAGTGGTTGGAAGTAAATATTTACACTATCAAAAAACAATACTTACCTGATACAAACCTGAAAAAAGGAAACATAAACACAAAATTGAATATAAACTAAAAAATGGTTGGAAGTAAATAATTACATTATCAAAAAACAATACTTACCTGATACAAACCTAAAAAAAAGGAAACACAGTTATACTTACCTATGCCGAGATCACATATTCACGCCCAATCGGTACCTGCAAGAAAAGAAACAGAAATACACAAGAGCGAAAAAAACAACAAGTTAATAAGCTAAAATAAGTAAATGGGAAATTATCCGGTACGAAAACGCAAATTGCTGACATGAAACTATATAAGGACCGCTCCAAGCAGGAAACTCAGTCTCGATGCGGCCATGAAGGAGGAAACAGCTCCACGTGCAATAAAACTAAATTTAGCTGCAATTCCCGTGTGCCAGACCTGAGGAAGGCACAAAAGATGCCGAAACGTTGTCGATGGCCACACGGAGGAAATAAAAGGGAGCGCAAACTAGCGCCGATAGGAAAACAATTAGACGCAAAATTATTATTGACCCACGCTCTACCCAGATAGGAGAGCGCATGGATGCCGCACAGAGCAAGATGCTCTCGCTCCACCCAGATAGGGGAGTCGATGAATTAAGTGCGAGGTACGATTAATTTGACCGCAAATGCAGCTGTCAATCTATCATGCCAAGTCGAGACTCATTTATTACATATATAACAAAGGCGACCGGATAGGCAAAGTACAAACACAAAAACAAACAACAACTACAAAGCAAATACATGTTTATTAAGCCCAATTTGGCCTGACCAGCATGGCTGGCGCAGCCACGACGGACAGGGTGCTCTGGGGCTGGTTGTGGGACGTGGGCGTGGACGGTAGGACCGTGCCTTTGCTCCTCTCCTTCGGGGGAGGAACTCCATACTTAATCCTAACTCGCCTGTGCCACCTCCACTGCCCCCCCACGTTTCCAGTTTCCATTCAGCTCCTGCTGCGTCTGTGCGCTGTCCCCTAAACCGATCCTACCCTAACCCTAACCCTAACCTAACCCCAAACCCTAACCCTAACCCTAACCCCAACCCTAACCCTAACCCTAACCCAAATCCCTCCCTGACTCCCAATATGAAAAAAATTTCAACCTGTAAGTCAAAAATTGAAAATAAGAAGTCAAAAATTTGAACATAAACACAAAATTGGATATAAACTAAAAAGTGGTTGGAAGTAAATATTTACACTATCAAAAAACAATACTTACCTGATACAAACCTGAAAAAAGGAAACATAAACACAAAATTGGATATAAACTAAAATCCCAATATGAAAAAAATTTCAACCTGTAAGTCAAAAATTGAAAATAAGAAGTCAAAAATTTGAACATAAACACAAAATTGGATATAAACTAAAAAGTGGTTGGAAGTAAATATTTACACTATCAAAAAACAATACTTACCTGATACAAACCTGAAAAAAGGAAACATAAACACAAAATTGAATATAAACTAAAAAATGGTTGGAAGTAAATAATTACATTATCAAAAAACAATACTTACCTGATACAAACCTAAAAAAAAGGAAACACAGTTATACTTACCTATGCCGAGATCACATATTCACGCCCAATCGGTACCTGCAAGAAAAGAAACAGAAATACACAAGAGCGAAAAAAACAACAAGTTAATAAGCTAAAATAAGTAAATGGGAAATTATCCGGTACGAAAACGCAAATTGCTGACATGAAACTATATAAGGACCGCTCCAAGCAGGAAACTTAGTCTCGATGCGGCCATGAAGGAGGAAACAGCTCCACGTGCAATAAAACTAAATTTAGCTGCAATTCCCGTGTGCCAGACCTGAGGAAGGCACAAAAGATGCCGAAACGTTGTCGATGGCCACACGGAGGAAATAAAAGGGAGCGCAAACTAGCGCCGATAGGAAAACAATTAGACGCAAAATTATTATTGACCCACGCTCTACCCAGATAGGAGAGCGCATGGATGCCGCACAGAGCAAGATGCTCTCGCTCCACCCAGATAGGGGAGTCGATGAATTAAGTGCGAGGTACGATTAATTTGACCGCAAATGCAGCTGTCAATCTATCATGCCAAGTCGAGACTCATTTATTACATATATAACAAAGGCGACCGGATAGGCAAAGTACAAACACAAAAACAAACAACAACTACAAAGCAAATACATGTTTATTAAGCCCAATTTGGCCTGACCAGCATGGCTGGCGCAGCCACGACGGACAGGGTGCTCTGGGGCTGGTTGTGGGACGTGGGCGTGGACGGTAGGACCGTGCCTTTGCTCCTCTCCTTCGGGGGAGGAACTCCATACTTAATCCTAACTCGCCTGTGCCACCTCCACTGCCCCCCCACGTTTCCAGTTTCCATTCAGCTCCTGCTGCGTCTGTGCGCTGTCCCCTAAACCGATCCTACCCTAACCCTAACCCTAACCTAACCCCAAACCCTAACCCTAACCCTAACCCCAACCCTAACCCTAACCCTAACCCAAATCCCTCCCTGACTCCCAATATGAAAAAAATTTCAACCTGTAAGTCAAAAATTGAAAATAAGAAGTCAAAAATTTGAACATAAACACAAAATTGGATATAAACTAAAAAGTGGTTGGAAGTAAATATTTACACTATCAAAAAACAATACTTACCTGATACAAACCTGAAAAAAGGAAACATAAACACAAAATTGGATATAAACTAAAATCCCAATATGAAAAAAATTTCAACCTGTAAGTCAAAAATTGAAAATAAGAAGTCAAAAATTTGAACATAAACACAAAATTGGATATAAACTAAAAAGTGGTTGGAAGTAAATATTTACACTATCAAAAAACAATACTTACCTGATACAAACCTGAAAAAAGGAAACATAAACACAAAATTGAATATAAACTAAAAAATGGTTGGAAGTAAATAATTACATTATCAAAAAACAATACTTACCTGATACAAACCTAAAAAAAAGGAAACACAGTTATACTTACCTATGCCGAGATCACATATTCACGCCCAATCGGTACCTGCAAGAAAAGAAACAGAAATACACAAGAGCGAAAAAAACAACAAGTTAATAAGCTAAAATAAGTAAATGGGAAATTATCCGGTACGAAAACGCAAATTGCTGACATGAAACTATATAAGGACCGCTCCAAGCAGGAAACTCAGTCTCGATGCGGCCATGAAGGAGGAAACAGCTCCACGTGCAATAAAACTAAATTTAGCTGCAATTCCCGTGTGCCAGACCTGAGGAAGGCACAAAAGATGCCGAAACGTTGTCGATGGCCACACGGAGGAAATAAAAGGGAGCGCAAACTAGCGCCGATAGGAAAACAATTAGACGCAAAATTATTATTGACCCACGCTCTACCCAGATAGGAGAGCGCATGGATGCCGCACAGAGCAAGATGCTCTCGCTCCACCCAGATAGGGGAGTCGATGAATTAAGTGCGAGGTACGATTAATTTGACCGCAAATGCAGCTGTCAATCTATCATGCCAAGTCGAGACTCATTTATTACATATATAACAAAGGCGACCGGATAGGCAAAGTACAAACACAAAAACAAACAACAACTACAAAGCAAATACATGTTTATTAAGCCCAATTTGGCCTGACCAGCATGGCTGGCGCAGCCACGACGGACAGGGTGCTCTGGGGCTGGTTGTGGGACGTGGGCGTGGACGGTAGGACCGTGCCTTTGCTCCTCTCCTTCGGGGGAGGAACTCCATACTTAATCCTAACTCGCCTGTGCCACCTCCACTGCCCCCCCACGTTTCCAGTTTCCATTCAGCTCCTGCTGCGTCTGTGCGCTGTCCCCTAAACCGATCCTACCCTAACCCTAACCCTAACCTAACCCCAAACCCTAACCCTAACCCTAACCCCAACCCTAACCCTAACCCTAACCCAAATCCCTCCCTGACTCCCAATATGAAAAAAATTTCAACCTGTAAGTCAAAAATTGAAAATAAGAAGTCAAAAATTTGAACATAAACACAAAATTGGATATAAACTAAAAAGTGGTTGGAAGTAAATATTTACACTATCAAAAAACAATACTTACCTGATACAAACCTGAAAAAAGGAAACATAAACACAAAATTGGATATAAACTAAAATCCCAATATGAAAAAAATTTCAACCTGTAAGTCAAAAATTGAAAATAAGAAGTCAAAAATTTGAACATAAACACAAAATTGGATATAAACTAAAAAGTGGTTGGAAGTAAATATTTACACTATCAAAAAACAATACTTACCTGATACAAACCTGAAAAAAGGAAACATAAACACAAAATTGAATATAAA
The DNA here is from genome assembly GCF_059516105.1 of Syngnathus floridae. NCBI lineage: Eukaryota > Metazoa > Chordata > Actinopteri > Syngnathiformes > Syngnathidae > Syngnathus > Syngnathus floridae. The sequence continues at coordinate 18,672 of NW_028284129.1, read as the reverse complement.
CTAAAAAATGGTTGGAAGTAAATAATTACATTATCAAAAAACAATACTTACCTGATACAAACCTAAAAAAAAGGAAACACAGTTATACTTACCTATGCCGAGATCACATATTCACGCCCAATCGGTACCTGCAAGAAAAGAAACAGAAATACACAAGAGCGAAAAAAACAACAAGTTAATAAGCTAAAATAAGTAAATGGGAAATTATCCGGTACGAAAACGCAAATTGCTGACATGAAACTATATAAGGACCGCTCCAAGCAGGAAACTCAGTCTCGATGCGGCCATGAAGGAGGAAACAGCTCCACGTGCAATAAAACTAAATTTAGCTGCAATTCCCGTGTGCCAGACCTGAGGAAGGCACAAAAGATGCCGAAACGTTGTCGATGGCCACACGGAGGAAATAAAAGGGAGCGCAAACTAGCGCCGATAGGAAAACAATTAGACGCAAAATTATTATTGACCCACGCTCTACCCAGATAGGAGAGCGCATGGATGCCGCACAGAGCAAGATGCTCTCGCTCCACCCAGATAGGGGAGTCGATGAATTAAGTGCGAGGTACGATTAATTTGACCGCAAATGCAGCTGTCAATCTATCATGCCAAGTCGAGACTCATTTATTACATATATAACAAAGGCGACCGGATAGGCAAAGTACAAACACAAAAACAAACAACAACTACAAAGCAAATACATGTTTATTAAGCCCAATTTGGCCTGACCAGCATGGCTGGCGCAGCCACGACGGACAGGGTGCTCTGGGGCTGGTTGTGGGACGTGGGCGTGGACGGTAGGACCGTGCCTTTGCTCCTCTCCTTCGGGGGAGGAACTCCATACTTAATCCTAACTCGCCTGTGCCACCTCCACTGCCCCCCCACGTTTCCAGTTTCCATTCAGCTCCTGCTGCGTCTGTGCGCTGTCCCCTAAACCGATCCTACCCTAACCCTAACCCTAACCTAACCCCAAACCCTAACCCTAACCCTAACCCCAACCCTAACCCTAACCCTAACCCAAATCCCTCCCTGACTCCCAATATGAAAAAAATTTCAACCTGTAAGTCAAAAATTGAAAATAAGAAGTCAAAAATTTGAACATAAACACAAAATTGGATATAAACTAAAAAGTGGTTGGAAGTAAATATTTACACTATCAAAAAACAATACTTACCTGATACAAACCTGAAAAAAGGAAACATAAACACAAAATTGGATATAAACTAAAATCCCAATATGAAAAAAATTTCAACCTGTAAGTCAAAAATTGAAAATAAGAAGTCAAAAATTTGAACATAAACACAAAATTGGATATAAACTAAAAAGTGGTTGGAAGTAAATATTTACACTATCAAAAAACAATACTTACCTGATACAAACCTGAAAAAAGGAAACATAAACACAAAATTGAATATAAACTAAAAAATGGTTGGAAGTAAATAATTACATTATCAAAAAACAATACTTACCTGATACAAACCTAAAAAAAAGGAAACACAGTTATACTTACCTATGCCGAGATCACATATTCACGCCCAATCGGTACCTGCAAGAAAAGAAACAGAAATACACAAGAGCGAAAAAAACAACAAGTTAATAAGCTAAAATAAGTAAATGGGAAATTATCCGGTACGAAAACGCAAATTGCTGACATGAAACTATATAAGGACCGCTCCAAGCAGGAAACTCAGTCTCGATGCGGCCATGAAGGAGGAAACAGCTCCACGTGCAATAAAACTAAATTTAGCTGCAATTCCCGTGTGCCAGACCTGAGGAAGGCACAAAAGATGCCGAAACGTTGTCGATGGCCACACGGAGGAAATAAAAGGGAGCGCAAACTAGCGCCGATAGGAAAACAATTAGACGCAAAATTATTATTGACCCACGCTCTACCCAGATAGGAGAGCGCATGGATGCCGCACAGAGCAAGATGCTCTCGCTCCACCCAGATAGGGGAGTCGATGAATTAAGTGCGAGGTACGATTAATTTGACCGCAAATGCAGCTGTCAATCTATCATGCCAAGTCGAGACTCATTTATTACATATATAACAAAGGCGACCGGATAGGCAAAGTACAAACACAAAAACAAACAACAACTACAAAGCAAATACATGTTTATTAAGCCCAATTTGGCCTGACCAGCATGGCTGGCGCAGCCACGACGGACAGGGTGCTCTGGGGCTGGTTGTGGGACGTGGGCGTGGACGGTAGGACCGTGCCTTTGCTCCTCTCCTTCGGGGGAGGAACTCCATACTTAATCCTAACTCGCCTGTGCCACCTCCACTGCCCCCCCACGTTTCCAGTTTCCATTCAGCTCCTGCTGCGTCTGTGCGCTGTCCCCTAAACCGATCCTACCCTAACCCTAACCCTAACCTAACCCCAAACCCTAACCCTAACCCTAACCCCAACCCTAACCCTAACCCTAACCCAAATCCCTCCCTGACTCCCAATATGAAAAAAATTTCAACCTGTAAGTCAAAAATTGAAAATAAGAAGTCAAAAATTTGAACATAAACACAAAATTGGATATAAACTAAAAAGTGGTTGGAAGTAAATATTTACACTATCAAAAAACAATACTTACCTGATACAAACCTGAAAAAAGGAAACATAAACACAAAATTGGATATAAACTAAAATCCCAATATGAAAAAAATTTCAACCTGTAAGTCAAAAATTGAAAATAAGAAGTCAAAAATTTGAACATAAACACAAAATTGGATATAAACTAAAAAGTGGTTGGAAGTAAATATTTACACTATCAAAAAACAATACTTACCTGATACAAACCTGAAAAAAGGAAACATAAACACAAAATTGAATATAAACTAAAAAATGGTTGGAAGTAAATAATTACATTATCAAAAAACAATACTTACCTGATACAAACCTAAAAAAAAGGAAACACAGTTATACTTACCTATGCCGAGATCACATATTCACGCCCAATCGGTACCTGCAAGAAAAGAAACAGAAATACACAAGAGCGAAAAAAACAACAAGTTAATAAGCTAAAATAAGTAAATGGGAAATTATCCGGTACGAAAACGCAAATTGCTGACATGAAACTATATAAGGACCGCTCCAAGCAGGAAACTCAGTCTCGATGCGGCCATGAAGGAGGAAACAGCTCCACGTGCAATAAAACTAAATTTAGCTGCAATTCCCGTGTGCCAGACCTGAGGAAGGCACAAAAGATGCCGAAACGTTGTCGATGGCCACACGGAGGAAATAAAAGGGAGCGCAAACTAGCGCCGATAGGAAAACAATTAGACGCAAAATTATTATTGACCCACGCTCTACCCAGATAGGAGAGCGCATGGATGCCGCACAGAGCAAGATGCTCTCGCTCCACCCAGATAGGGGAGTCGATGAATTAAGTGCGAGGTACGATTAATTTGACCGCAAATGCAGCTGTCAATCTATCATGCCAAGTCGAGACTCATTTATTACATATATAACAAAGGCGACCGGATAGGCAAAGTACAAACACAAAAACAAACAACAACTACAAAGCAAATACATGTTTATTAAGCCCAATTTGGCCTGACCAGCATGGCTGGCGCAGCCACGACGGACAGGGTGCTCTGGGGCTGGTTGTGGGACGTGGGCGTGGACGGTAGGACCGTGCCTTTGCTCCTCTCCTTCGGGGGAGGAACTCCATACTTAATCCTAACTCGCCTGTGCCACCTCCACTGCCCCCCCACGTTTCCAGTTTCCATTCAGCTCCTGCTGCGTCTGTGCGCTGTCCCCTAAACCGATCCTACCCTAACCCTAACCCTAACCTAACCCCAAACCCTAACCCTAACCCTAACCCCAACCCTAACCCTAACCCTAACCCAAATCCCTCCCTGACTCCCAATATGAAAAAAATTTCAACCTGTAAGTCAAAAATTGAAAATAAGAAGTCAAAAATTTGAACATAAACACAAAATTGGATATAAACTAAAAAGTGGTTGGAAGTAAATATTTACACTATCAAAAAACAATACTTACCTGATACAAACCTGAAAAAAGGAAACATAAACACAAAATTGGATATAAACTAAAATCCCAATATGAAAAAAATTTCAACCTGTAAGTCAAAAATTGAAAATAAGAAGTCAAAAATTTGAACATAAACACAAAATTGGATATAAACTAAAAAGTGGTTGGAAGTAAATATTTACACTATCAAAAAACAATACTTACCTGATACAAACCTGAAAAAAGGAAACATAAACACAAAATTGAATATAAACTAAAAAATGGTTGGAAGTAAATAATTACATTATCAAAAAACAATACTTACCTGATACAAACCTAAAAAAAAGGAAACACAGTTATACTTACCTATGCCGAGATCACATATTCACGCCCAATCGGTACCTGCAAGAAAAGAAACAGAAATACACAAGAGCGAAAAAAACAACAAGTTAATAAGCTAAAATAAGTAAATGGGAAATTATCCGGTACGAAAACGCAAATTGCTGACATGAAACTATATAAGGACCGCTCCAAGCAGGAAACTCAGTCTCGATGCGGCCATGAAGGAGGAAACAGCTCCACGTGCAATAAAACTAAATTTAGCTGCAATTCCCGTGTGCCAGACCTGAGGAAGGCACAAAAGATGCCGAAACGTTGTCGATGGCCACACGGAGGAAATAAAAGGGAGCGCAAACTAGCGCCGATAGGAAAACAATTAGACGCAAAATTATTATTGACCCACGCTCTACCCAGATAGGAGAGCGCATGGATGCCGCACAGAGCAAGATGCTCTCGCTCCACCCAGATAGGGGAGTCGATGAATTAAGTGCGAGGTACGATTAATTTGACCGCAAATGCAGCTGTCAATCTATCATGCCAAGTCGAGACTCATTTATTACATATATAACAAAGGCGACCGGATAGGCAAAGTACAAACACAAAAACAAACAACAACTACAAAGCAAATACATGTTTATTAAGCCCAATTTGGCCTGACCAGCATGGCTGGCGCAGCCACGACGGACAGGGTGCTCTGGGGCTGGTTGTGGGACGTGGGCGTGGACGGTAGGACCGTGCCTTTGCTCCTCTCCTTCGGGGGAGGAACTCCATACTTAATCCTAACTCGCCTGTGCCACCTCCACTGCCCCCCCACGTTTCCAGTTTCCATTCAGCTCCTGCTGCGTCTGTGCGCTGTCCCCTAAACCGATCCTACCCTAACCCTAACCCTAACCTAACCCCAAACCCTAACCCTAACCCTAACCCCAACCCTAACCCTAACCCTAACCCAAATCCCTCCCTGACTCCCAATATGAAAAAAATTTCAACCTGTAAGTCAAAAATTGAAAATAAGAAGTCAAAAATTTGAACATAAACACAAAATTGGATATAAACTAAAAAGTGGTTGGAAGTAAATATTTACACTATCAAAAAACAATACTTACCTGATACAAACCTGAAAAAAGGAAACATAAACACAAAATTGGATATAAACTAAAATCCCAATATGAAAAAAATTTCAACCTGTAAGTCAAAAATTGAAAATAAGAAGTCAAAAATTTGAACATAAACACAAAATTGGATATAAACTAAAAAGTGGTTGGAAGTAAATATTTACACTATCAAAAAACAATACTTACCTGATACAAACCTGAAAAAAGGAAACATAAACACAAAATTGAATATAAACTAAAAAATGGTTGGAAGTAAATAATTACATTATCAAAAAACAATACTTACCTGATACAAACCTAAAAAAAAGGAAACACAGTTATACTTACCTATGCCGAGATCACATATTCACGCCCAATCGGTACCTGCAAGAAAAGAAACAGAAATACACAAGAGCGAAAAAAACAACAAGTTAATAAGCTAAAATAAGTAAATGGGAAATTATCCGGTACGAAAACGCAAATTGCTGACATGAAACTATATAAGGACCGCTCCAAGCAGGAAACTCAGTCTCGATGCGGCCATGAAGGAGGAAACAGCTCCACGTGCAATAAAACTAAATTTAGCTGCAATTCCCGTGTGCCAGACCTGAGGAAGGCACAAAAGATGCCGAAACGTTGTCGATGGCCACACGGAGGAAATAAAAGGGAGCGCAAACTAGCGCCGATAGGAAAACAATTAGACGCAAAATTATTATTGACCCACGCTCTACCCAGATAGGAGAGCGCATGGATGCCGCACAGAGCAAGATGCTCTCGCTCCACCCAGATAGGGGAGTCGATGAATTAAGTGCGAGGTACGATTAATTTGACCGCAAATGCAGCTGTCAATCTATCATGCCAAGTCGAGACTCATTTATTACATATATAACAAAGGCGACCGGATAGGCAAAGTACAAACACAAAAACAAACAACAACTACAAAGCAAATACATGTTTATTAAGCCCAATTTGGCCTGACCAGCATGGCTGGCGCAGCCACGACGGACAGGGTGCTCTGGGGCTGGTTGTGGGACGTGGGCGTGGACGGTAGGACCGTGCCTTTGCTCCTCTCCTTCGGGGGAGGAACTCCATACTTAATCCTAACTCGCCTGTGCCACCTCCACTGCCCCCCCACGTTTCCAGTTTCCATTCAGCTCCTGCTGCGTCTGTGCGCTGTCCCCTAAACCGATCCTACCCTAACCCTAACCCTAACCTAACCCCAAACCCTAACCCTAACCCTAACCCCAACCCTAACCCTAACCCTAACCCAAATCCCTCCCTGACTCCCAATATGAAAAAAATTTCAACCTGTAAGTCAAAAATTGAAAATAAGAAGTCAAAAATTTGAACATAAACACAAAATTGGATATAAACTAAAAAGTGGTTGGAAGTAAATATTTACACTATCAAAAAACAATACTTACCTGATACAAACCTGAAAAAAGGAAACATAAACACAAAATTGGATATAAACTAAAATCCCAATATGAAAAAAATTTCAACCTGTAAGTCAAAAATTGAAAATAAGAAGTCAAAAATTTGAACATAAACACAAAATTGGATATAAACTAAAAAGTGGTTGGAAGTAAATATTTACACTATCAAAAAACAATACTTACCTGATACAAACCTGAAAAAAGGAAACATAAACACAAAATTGAATATAAACTAAAAAATGGTTGGAAGTAAATAATTACATTATCAAAAAACAATACTTACCTGATACAAACCTAAAAAAAAGGAAACACAGTTATACTTACCTATGCCGAGATCACATATTCACGCCCAATCGGTACCTGCAAGAAAAGAAACAGAAATACACAAGAGCGAAAAAAACAACAAGTTAATAAGCTAAAATAAGTAAATGGGAAATTATCCGGTACGAAAACGCAAATTGCTGACATGAAACTATATAAGGACCGCTCCAAGCAGGAAACTCAGTCTCGATGCGGCCATGAAGGAGGAAACAGCTCCACGTGCAATAAAACTAAATTTAGCTGCAATTCCCGTGTGCCAGACCTGAGGAAGGCACAAAAGATGCCGAAACGTTGTCGATGGCCACACGGAGGAAATAAAAGGGAGCGCAAACTAGCGCCGATAGGAAAACAATTAGACGCAAAATTATTATTGACCCACGCTCTACCCAGATAGGAGAGCGCATGGATGCCGCACAGAGCAAGATGCTCTCGCTCCACCCAGATAGGGGAGTCGATGAATTAAGTGCGAGGTACGATTAATTTGACCGCAAATGCAGCTGTCAATCTATCATGCCAAGTCGAGACTCATTTATTACATATATAACAAAGGCGACCGGATAGGCAAAGTACAAACACAAAAACAAACAACAACTACAAAGCAAATACATGTTTATTAAGCCCAATTTGGCCTGACCAGCATGGCTGGCGCAGCCACGACGGACAGGGTGCTCTGGGGCTGGTTGTGGGACGTGGGCGTGGACGGTAGGACCGTGCCTTTGCTCCTCTCCTTCGGGGGAGGAACTCCATACTTAATCCTAACTCGCCTGTGCCACCTCCACTGCCCCCCCACGTTTCCAGTTTCCATTCAGCTCCTGCTGCGTCTGTGCGCTGTCCCCTAAACCGATCCTACCCTAACCCTAACCCTAACCTAACCCCAAACCCTAACCCTAACCCTAACCCCAACCCTAACCCTAACCCTAACCCAAATCCCTCCCTGACTCCCAATATGAAAAAAATTTCAACCTGTAAGTCAAAAATTGAAAATAAGAAGTCAAAAATTTGAACATAAACACAAAATTGGATATAAACTAAAAAGTGGTTGGAAGTAAATATTTACACTATCAAAAAACAATACTTACCTGATACAAACCTGAAAAAAGGAAACATAAACACAAAATTGGATATAAACTAAAATCCCAATATGAAAAAAATTTCAACCTGTAAGTCAAAAATTGAAAATAAGAAGTCAAAAATTTGAACATAAACACAAAATTGGATATAAACTAAAAAGTGGTTGGAAGTAAATATTTACACTATCAAAAAACAATACTTACCTGATACAAACCTGAAAAAAGGAAACATAAACACAAAATTGAATATAAACTAAAAAATGGTTGGAAGTAAATAATTACATTATCAAAAAACAATACTTACCTGATACAAACCTAAAAAAAAGGAAACACAGTTATACTTACCTATGCCGAGATCACATATTCACGCCCAATCGGTACCTGCAAGAAAAGAAACAGAAATACACAAGAGCGAAAAAAACAACAAGTTAATAAGCTAAAATAAGTAAATGGGAAATTATCCGGTACGAAAACGCAAATTGCTGACATGAAACTATATAAGGACCGCTCCAAGCAGGAAACTCAGTCTCGATGCGGCCATGAAGGAGGAAACAGCTCCACGTGCAATAAAACTAAATTTAGCTGCAATTCCCGTGTGCCAGACCTGAGGAAGGCACAAAAGATGCCGAAACGTTGTCGATGGCCACACGGAGGAAATAAAAGGGAGCGCAAACTAGCGCCGATAGGAAAACAATTAGACGCAAAATTATTATTGACCCACGCTCTACCCAGATAGGAGAGCGCATGGATGCCGCACAGAGCAAGATGCTCTCGCTCCACCCAGATAGGGGAGTCGATGAATTAAGTGCGAGGTACGATTAATTTGACCGCAAATGCAGCTGTCAATCTATCATGCCAAGTCGAGACTCATTTATTACATATATAACAAAGGCGACCGGATAGGCAAAGTACAAACACAAAAACAAACAACAACTACAAAGCAAATACATGTTTATTAAGCCCAATTTGGCCTGACCAGCATGGCTGGCGCAGCCACGACGGACAGGGTGCTCTGGGGCTGGTTGTGGGACGTGGGCGTGGACGGTAGGACCGTGCCTTTGCTCCTCTCCTTCGGGGGAGGAACTCCATACTTAATCCTAACTCGCCTGTGCCACCTCCACTGCCCCCCCACGTTTCCAGTTTCCATTCAGCTCCTGCTGCGTCTGTGCGCTGTCCCCTAAACCGATCCTACCCTAACCCTAACCCTAACCTAACCCCAAACCCTAACCCTAACCCTAACCCCAACCCTAACCCTAACCCTAACCCAAATCCCTCCCTGACTCCCAATATGAAAAAAATTTCAACCTGTAAGTCAAAAATTGAAAATAAGAAGTCAAAAATTTGAACATAAACACAAAATTGGATATAAACTAAAAAGTGGTTGGAAGTAAATATTTACACTATCAAAAAACAATACTTACCTGATACAAACCTGAAAAAGGAAACATAAACACAAAATTGGATATAAACTAAAATCCCAATATGAAAAAAATTTCAACCTGTAAGTCAAAAATTGAAAATAAGAAGTCAAAAATTTGAACATAAACACAAAATTGGATATAAACTAAAAAGTGGTTGGAAGTAAATATTTACACTATCAAAAAACAATACTTACCTGATACAAACCTGAAAAAAGGAAACATAAACACAAAATTGAATATAAACTAAAAAATGGTTGGAAGTAAATAATTACATTATCAAAAAACAATACTTACCTGATACAAACCTAAAAAAAAGGAAACACAGTTATACTTACCTATGCCGAGATCAACATATTCACGCCCAATCGGTACCTGCAAGAAAAGAAACAGAAATACACAAGAGCGAAAAAAACAACAAGTTAATAAGCTAAAATAAGTAAATGGGAAATTATCCGGTACGAAAACGCAAATTGCTGACATGAAACTATATAAGGACCGCTCCAAGCAGGAAACTCAGTCTCGATGCGGCCATGAAGGAGGAAACAGCTCCACGTGCAATAAAACTAAATTTAGCTGCAATTCCCGTGTGCCAGACCTGAGGAAGGCACAAAAGATGCCGAAACGTTGTCGATGGCCACACGGAGGAAATAAAAGGGAGCGCAAACTAGCGCCGATAGGAAAACAATTAGACGCAAAATTATTATTGACCCACGCTCTACCCAGATAGGAGAGCGCATGGATGCCGCACAGAGCAAGATGCTCTCGCTCCACCCAGATAGGGGAGTCGATGAATTAAGTGCGAGGTACGATTAATTTGACCGCAAATGCAGCTGTCAATCTATCATGCCAAGTCGAGACTCATTTATTACATATATAACAAAGGCGACCGGATAGGCAAAGTACAAACACAAAAACAAACAACAACTACAAAGCAAATACATGTTTATTAAGCCCAATTTGGCCTGACCAGCATGGCTGGCGCAGCCACGACGGACAGGGTGCTCTGGGGCTGGTTGTGGGACGTGGGCGTGGACGGTAGGACCGTGCCTTTGCTCCTCTCCTTCGGGGGAGGAACTCCATACTTAATCCTAACTCGCCTGTGCCACCTCCACTGCCCCCCCACGTTTCCAGTTTCCATTCAGCTCCTGCTGCGTCTGTGCGCTGTCCCCTAAACCGATCCTACCCTAACCCTAACCCTAACCTAACCCCAAACCCTAACCCTAACCCTAACCCCAACCCTAACCCTAACCCTAACCCAAATCCCTCCCTGACTCCCAATATGAAAAAAATTTCAACCTGTAAGTCAAAAATTGAAAATAAGAAGTCAAAAATTTGAACATAAACACAAAATTGGATATAAACTAAAAAGTGGTTGGAAGTAAATATTTACACTATCAAAAAACAATACTTACCTGATACAAACCTGAAAAAAGGAAACATAAACACAAAATTGGATATAAACTAAAATCCCAATATGAAAAAAATTTCAACCTGTAAGTCAAAAATTGAAAATAAGAAGTCAAAAATTTGAACATAAACACAAAATTGGATATAAACTAAAAAGTGGTTGGAAGTAAATATTTACACTATCAAAAAACAATACTTACCTGATACAAACCTGAAAAAAGGAAACATAAACACAAAATTGAATATAAACTAAAAAATGGTTGGAAGTAAATAATTACATTATCAAAAAACAATACTTACCTGATACAAACCTAAAAAAAAGGAAACACAGTTATACTTACCTATGCCGAGATCACATATTCACGCCCAATCGGTACCTGCAAGAAAAGAAACAGAAATACACAAGAGCGAAAAAAACAACAAGTTAATAAGCTAAAATAAGTAAATGGGAAATTATCCGGTACGAAAACGCAAATTGCTGACATGAAACTATATAAGGACCGCTCCAAGCAGGAAACTCAGTCTCGATGCGGCCATGAAGGAGGAAACAGCTCCACGTGCAATAAAACTAAATTTAGCTGCAATTCCCGTGTGCCAGACCTGAGGAAGGCACAAAAGATGCCGAAACGTTGTCGATGGCCACACGGAGGAAATAAAAGGGAGCGCAAACTAGCGCCGATAGGAAAACAATTAGACGCAAAATTATTATTGACCCACGCTCTACCCAGATAGGAGAGCGCATGGATGCCGCACAGAGCAAGATGCTCTCGCTCCACCCAGATAGGGGAGTCGATGAATTAAGTGCGAGGTACGATTAATTTGACCGCAAATGCAGCTGTCAATCTATCATGCCAAGTCGAGACTCATTTATTACATATATAACAAAGGCGACCGGATAGGCAAAGTACAAACACAAAAACAAACAACAACTACAAAGCAAATACATGTTTATTAAGCCCAATTTGGCCTGACCAGCATGGCTGGCGCAGCCACGACGGACAGGGTGCTCTGGGGCTGGTTGTGGGACGTGGGCGTGGACGGTAGGACCGTGCCTTTGCTCCTCTCCTTCGGGGGAGGAACTCCATACTTAATCCTAACTCGCCTGTGCCACCTCCACTGCCCCCCCACGTTTCCAGTTTCCATTCAGCTCCTGCTGCGTCTGTGCGCTGTCCCCTAAACCGATCCTACCCTAACCCTAACCCTAACCTAACCCCAAACCCTAACCCTAACCCTAACCCCAACCCTAACCCTAACCCTAACCCAAATCCCTCCCTGACTCCCAATATGAAAAAAATTTCAACCTGTAAGTCAAAAATTGAAAATAAGAAGTCAAAAATTTGAACATAAACACAAAATTGGATATAAACTAAAAAGTGGTTGGAAGTAAATATTTACACTATCAAAAAACAATACTTACCTGATACAAACCTGAAAAAAGGAAACATAAACACAAAATTGGATATAAACTAAAATCCCAATATGAAAAAAATTTCAACCTGTAAGTCAAAAATTGAAAATAAGAAGTCAAAAATTTGAACATAAACACAAAATTGGATATAAACTAAAAAGTGGTTGGAAGTAAATATTTACACTATCAAAAAACAATACTTACCTGATACAAACCTGAAAAAAGGAAACATAAACACAAAATTGAATATAAACTAAAAAATGGTTGGAAGTAAATAATTACATTATCAAAAAACAATACTTACCTGATACAAACCTAAAAAAAAGGAAACACAGTTATACTTACCTATGCCGAGATCACATATTCACGCCCAATCGGTACCTGCAAGAAAAGAAACAGAAATACACAAGAGCGAAAAAAACAACAAGTTAATAAGCTAAAATAAGTAAATGGGAAATTATCCGGTACGAAAACGCAAATTGCTGACATGAAACTATATAAGGACCGCTCCAAGCAGGAAACTCAGTCTCGATGCGGCCATGAAGGAGGAAACAGCTCCACGTGCAATAAAACTAAATTTAGCTGCAATTCCCGTGTGCCAGACCTGAGGAAGGCACAAAAGATGCCGAAACGTTGTCGATGGCCACACGGAGGAAATAAAAGGGAGCGCAAACTAGCGCCGATAGGAAAACAATTAGACGCAAAATTATTATTGACCCACGCTCTACCCAGATAGGAGAGCGCATGGATGCCGCACAGAGCAAGATGCTCTCGCTCCACCCAGATAGGGGAGTCGATGAATTAAGTGCGAGGTACGATTAATTTGACCGCAAATGCAGCTGTCAATCTATCATGCCAAGTCGAGACTCATTTATTACATATATAACAAAGGCGACCGGATAGGCAAAGTACAAACACAAAAACAAACAACAACTACAAAGCAAATACATGTTTATTAAGCCCAATTTGGCCTGACCAGCATGGCTGGCGCAGCCACGACGGACAGGGTGCTCTGGGGCTGGTTGTGGGACGTGGGCGTGGACGGTAGGACCGTGCCTTTGCTCCTCTCCTTCGGGGGAGGAACTCCATACTTAATCCTAACTCGCCTGTGCCACCTCCACTGCCCCCCCACGTTTCCAGTTTCCATTCAGCTCCTGCTGCGTCTGTGCGCTGTCCCCTAAACCGATCCTACCCTAACCCTAACCCTAACCTAACCCCAAACCCTAACCCTAACCCTAACCCCAACCCTAACCCTAACCCTAACCCAAATCCCTCCCTGACTCCCAATATGAAAAAAATTTCAACCTGTAAGTCAAAAATTGAAAATAAGAAGTCAAAAATTTGAACATAAACACAAAATTGGATATAAACTAAAAAGTGGTTGGAAGTAAATATTTACACTATCAAAAAACAATACTTACCTGATACAAACCTGAAAAAAGGAAACATAAACACAAAATTGGATATAAACTAAAATCCCAATATGAAAAAAATTTCAACCTGTAAGTCAAAAATTGAAAATAAGAAGTCAAAAATTTGAACATAAACACAAAATTGGATATAAACTAAAAAGTGGTTGGAAGTAAATATTTACACTATCAAAAAACAATACTTACCTGATACAAACCTGAAAAAAGGAAACATAAACACAAAATTGAATATAAACTAAAAAATGGTTGGAAGTAAATAATTACATTATCAAAAAACAATACTTACCTGATACAAACCTAAAAAAAAGGAAACACAGTTATACTTACCTATGCCGAGATCACATATTCACGCCCAATCGGTACCTGCAAGAAAAGAAACAGAAATACACAAGAGCGAAAAAAACAACAAGTTAATAAGCTAAAATAAGTAAATGGGAAATTATCCGGTACGAAAACGCAAATTGCTGACATGAAACTATATAAGGACCGCTCCAAGCAGGAAACTCAGTCTCGATGCGGCCATGAAGGAGGAAACAGCTCCACGTGCAATAAAACTAAATTTAGCTGCAATTCCCGTGTGCCAGACCTGAGGAAGGCACAAAAGATGCCGAAACGTTGTCGATGGCCACACGGAGGAAATAAAAGGGAGCGCAAACTAGCGCCGATAGGAAAACAATTAGACGCAAAATTATTATTGACCCACGCTCTACCCAGATAGGAGAGCGCATGGATGCCGCACAGAGCAAGATGCTCTCGCTCCACCCAGATAGGGGAGTCGATGAATTAAGTGCGAGGTACGATTAATTTGACCGCAAATGCAGCTGTCAATCTATCATGCCAAGTCGAGACTCATTTATTACATATATAACAAAGGCGACCGGATAGGCAAAGTACAAACACAAAAACAAACAACAACTACAAAGCAAATACATGTTTATTAAGCCCAATTTGGCCTGACCAGCATGGCTGGCGCAGCCACGACGGACAGGGTGCTCTGGGGCTGGTTGTGGGACGTGGGCGTGGACGGTAGGACCGTGCCTTTGCTCCTCTCCTTCGGGGGAGGAACTCCATACTTAATCCTAACTCGCCTGTGCCACCTCCACTGCCCCCCCACGTTTCCAGTTTCCATTCAGCTCCTGCTGCGTCTGTGCGCTGTCCCCTAAACCGATCCTACCCTAACCCTAACCCTAACCTAACCCCAAACCCTAACCCTAACCCTAACCCCAACCCTAACCCTAACCCTAACCCAAATCCCTCCCTGACTCCCAATATGAAAAAAATTTCAACCTGTAAGTCAAAAATTGAAAATAAGAAGTCAAAAATTTGAACATAAACACAAAATTGGATATAAACTAAAAAGTGGTTGGAAGTAAATATTTACACTATCAAAAAACAATACTTACCTGATACAAACCTGAAAAAAGGAAACATAAACACAAAATTGGATATAAACTAAAATCCCAATATGAAAAAAATTTCAACCTGTAAGTCAAAAATTGAAAATAAGAAGTTTTGAACATAAACACAAAATTGGATATAAACTAAAAAGTGGTTGGAAGTAAATATTTACACTATCAAAAAACAATACTTACCTGATACAAACCTGAAAAAAGGAAACATAAACACAAAATTGAATATAAACTAAAAAATGGTTGGAAGTAAATAATTACATTATCAAAAAACAATACTTACCTGATACAAACCTAAAAAAAGGAAACACAGTTATACTTACCTATGCCGAGATCACATATTCACGCCCAATCGGTACCTGCAAGAAAAGAAACAGAAATACACAAGAGCGAAAAAAACAACAAGTTAATAAGCTAAAATAAGTAAATGGGAAATTATCCGGTACGAAAACGCAAATTGCTGACATGAAACTATATAAGGACCGCTCCAAGCAGGAAACTCAGTCTCGATGCGGCCATGAAGGAGGAAACAGCTCCACGTGCAATAAAACTAAATTTAGCTGCAATTCCCGTGTGCCAGACCTGAGGAAGGCACAAAAGATGCCGAAACGTTGTCGATGGCCACACGGAGGAAATAAAAGGGAGCGCAAACTAGCGCCGATAGGAAAACAATTAGACGCAAAATTATTATTGACCCACGCTCTACCCAGATAGGAGAGCGCATGGATGCCGCACAGAGCAAGATGCTCTCGCTCCACCCAGATAGGGGAGTCGATGAATTAAGTGCGAGGTACGATTAATTTGACCGCAAATGCAGCTGTCAATCTATCATGCCAAGTCGAGACTCATTTATTACATATATAACAAAGGCGACCGGATAGGCAAAGTACAAACACAAAAACAAACAACAACTACAAAGCAAATACATGTTTATTAAGCCCAATTTGGCCTGACCAGCATGGCTGGCGCAGCCACGACGGACAGGGTGCTCTGGGGCTGGTTGTGGGACGTGGGCGTGGACGGTAGGACCGTGCCTTTGCTCCTCTCCTTCGGGGAGGAACTCCATACTTAATCCTAACTCGCCTGTGCCACCTCCACTGCCCCCCCACGTTTCCAGTTTCCATTCAGCTCCTGCTGCGTCTGTGCGCTGTCCCCTAAACCGATCCTACCCTAACCCTAACCCTAACCTAACCCCAAACCCTAACCCTAACCCTAACCCCAACCCTAACCCTAACCCTAACCCAAATCCCTCCCTGACTCCCAATATGAAAAAAATTTCAACCTGTAAGTCAAAAATTGAAAATAAGAAGTCAAAAATTTGAACATAAACACAAAATTGGATATAAACTAAAAAGTGGTTGGAAGTAAATATTTACACTATCAAAAAACAATACTTACCTGATACAAACCTGAAAAAAGGAAACATAAACACAAAATTGGATATAAACTAAAATCCCAATATGAAAAAAATTTCAACCTGTAAGTCAAAAATTGAAAATAAGAAGTCAAAAATTTGAACATAAACACAAAATTGGATATAAACTAAAAAGTGGTTGGAAGTAAATATTTACACTATCAAAAAACAATACTTACCTGATACAAACCTGAAAAAAGGAAACATAAACACAAAATTGAATATAAACTAAAAAATGGTTGGAAGTAAATAATTACATTATCAAAAAACAATACTTACCTGATACAAACCTAAAAAAAAGGAAACACAGTTATACTTACCTATGCCGAGATCACATATTCACGCCCAATCGGTACCTGCAAGAAAAGAAACAGAAATACACAAGAGCGAAAAAAACAACAAGTTAATAAGCTAAAATAAGTAAATGGGAAATTATCCGGTACGAAAACGCAAATTGCTGACATGAAACTATATAAGGACCGCTCCAAGCAGGAAACTCAGTCTCGATGCGGCCATGAAGGAGGAAACAGCTCCACGTGCAATAAAACTAAATTTAGCTGCAATTCCCGTGTGCCAGACCTGAGGAAGGCACAAAAGATGCCGAAACGTTGTCGATGGCCACACGGAGGAAATAAAAGGGAGCGCAAACTAGCGCCGATAGGAAAACAATTAGACGCAAAATTATTATTGACCCACGCTCTACCCAGATAGGAGAGCGCATGGATGCCGCACAGAGCAAGATGCTCTCGCTCCACCCAGATAGGGGAGTCGATGAATTAAGTGCGAGGTACGATTAATTTGACCGCAAATGCAGCTGTCAATCTATCATGCCAAGTCGAGACTCATTTATTACATATATAACAAAGGCGACCGGATAGGCAAAGTACAAACACAAAAACAAACAACAACTACAAAGCAAATACATGTTTATTAAGCCCAATTTGGCCTGACCAGCATGGCTGGCGCAGCCACGACGGACAGGGTGCTCTGGGGCTGGTTGTGGGACGTGGGCGTGGACGGTAGGACCGTGCCTTTGCTCCTCTCCTTCGGGGGAGGAACTCCATACTTAATCCTAACTCGCCTGTGCCACCTCCACTGCCCCCCCACGTTTCCAGTTTCCATTCAGCTCCTGCTGCGTCTGTGCGCTGTCCCCTAAACCGATCCTACCCTAACCCTAACCCTAACCTAACCCCAAACCCTAACCCTAACCCTAACCCCAACCCTAACCCTAACCCTAACCCAAATCCCTCCCTGACTCCCAATATGAAAAAAATTTCAACCTGTAAGTCAAAAATTGAAAATAAGAAGTCAAAAATTTGAACATAAACACAAAATTGGATATAAACTAAAAAGTGGTTGGAAGTAAATATTTACACTATCAAAAAACAATACTTACCTGATACAAACCTGAAAAAGGAAACATAAACACAAAATTGGATATAAACTAAAATCCCAATATGAAAAAAATTTCAACCTGTAAGTCAAAAATTGAAAATAAGAAGTCAAAAATTTGAACATAAACACAAAATTGGATATAAACTAAAAAGTGGTTGGAAGTAAATATTTACACTATCAAAAAACAATACTTACCTGATACAAACCTGAAAAAAGGAAACATAAACACAAAATTGAATATAAACTAAAAAATGGTTGGAAGTAAATAATTACATTATCAAAAAACAATACTTACCTGATACAAACCTAAAAAAAAGGAAACACAGTTATACTTACCTATGCCGAGATCACATATTCACGCCCAATCGGTACCTGCAAGAAAAGAAACAGAAATACACAAGAGCGAAAAAAACAACAAGTTAATAAGCTAAAATAAGTAAATGGGAAATTATCCGGTACGAAAACGCAAATTGCTGACATGAAACTATATAAGGACCGCTCCAAGCAGGAAACTCAGTCTCGATGCGGCCATGAAGGAGGAAACAGCTCCACGTGCAATAAAACTAAAT